>NC_031798.1:341952-349996 GCF_001522545.3 Parus major | reverse complement strand
CAGGTGCAGGTCCTGTTTCTTGCTGACATCGGCGAAGGAACGCACGATGGGCAGGAGGTTGTTCCTTTTCCTCTCGTTCTGGTGGTGGTGCTTCTTCAGCAGCACCTCCCGAACCTTGGCCCTCGTGCGCTCGTCAAACTCCGGCGACAGCTCTTGCTGGGCCAGGATCAGGTCTGGGTGGGACAGGGACATGAGCTCAGAGCATGAACCTGCCCTGCCAGAGCCACTCTGCCTTTAAAGCCCTGAACCCCGGGGTGTGAAGGGAAAATTAAATCAATGTAACGTGAGGAAATGGCTTGGAACGAGTCATTGTTGAACAAGGGTCAGCTCTTAGGGAGAGCCAAAGAGCCAGGTCCTGAAATGCTTTAAAATGTGCAGGACATTCTCCTTTTTTGCTACAGAATATTCTCCCTTTAACTGCAGAATATTCTCCTTTTACTGCAGAATATTCTCCTTTTACTGCAGAATATTCTCCTTTTACTGCAGAATATTCTCCTTTTACTGCAGAATATTCTCCTTTTACTGCAGAATATTCTCCTTTTACTGCAGAATATACTCCTTTTACTGCAGAATATACTCCTTTTACTGCAGAATATTCTCCTTTTACTGCAGAATATTCTCCTTTTTGCTGCAGAACTTTGTCCAGTTGCTCTCTAACCCAACAATCACTTTCCAATGGAGTGCACATTGCCAGCAAGAGCTGCATGCCCAAACCCTACTGGCATCCTGGAAACCCCATGGGGACATCTGGAACCCCAATCCCTGGGCCGGGATTTCCCGGGAGCGAGGTCCCCGCGGTACCGGCGATGTCCTCGACGCTGGTGGCGCGCACGTCCAGCAGCACCGTCCCGTTGATGATGCAGCTGCGCAGCTCGAAGAGGCTGTGCAAGGACAGCGTGGCCACGTAGGGTTTGCTCCAGCGCTCGCCCCCATCCTCCACATCCTCCTCAAACTTCAGCCACCTGTGGATTTGGGGTGGGATCAGCCAGAAAAAAAACAGCTCAAGGCCTGCAACCCCTCAGATAAAGCCATGGGGTGGCTGGAGGAGAGAGGTTCCTGCATCTGGGAAAGTTCCATATCCCAGAGAACAGGGACTCCTCCGCCACCACAGCTGGCAGCAGGGATCACGGGATAGCCTCAGCTGGAAGGGATCCACAAGGATCACAAAGTGCAACCTCTGGCCCTGTGCAGGACACCCCAAAAATCCCACTGAGAGTGTTAACCCTGACCTCTGGAATCATGGAATATCCAGAGATGGAAGGGCCCTATGAGGATCACAGGATCATGGAAACTCTGGAATTGCAAGGACCCACAAGGACCATCAAGTCCAACTTCTGACCCAGGATAACTCTGAAAATCCCACTAATCCCCAAACCCCAATGTCCAAGCATTCCCTGACCTCTAGAACCATGGAATCTCCTGAGTGGGAAGGGACCCACAAGGATCAAGCCCAATCCCTAGCCTGCCCAGACATCCCAAAATCCCACCCTGTCCCAGAGAGCTTTGTCCAAACACTTCTGGAGCTCTGGCAGCCTTGGGGCTGTGACCATTCCCTGGGGAGCTGTTCCAGTAGGGGAAGAACCTTTTTCCAGTGTCCAACCTGTCCCTCCTGACAGCTTCCTGCCATTCCCAAATCCCAGGGATTTACCTGGCTGTCTCCTTCCACTCGGCATCTTCCCCCTCCTTCACGCAGATCTCATCCAGCTCCGTAAACAAGTCATGGGGGACGTGCTGTTCATCCTCCTCCGTGCCCAGGATGAACTGGACCCGCTGGGATGGGGTGTCTGGGGACAGGAGATCCCCATCCCATTCCTGAGCCTGGATCCATCCTGGCATGCTCACATTCCAGTGGCATCACACTGGGACCAGTCCAGCCATAAATTCTGGGCTGGCCCCTCTCCCACAGCTCTCTCCAGGCTCTCACAGAGCCACGGAGAAGGTGGAGCCTCCATCCCACACTCCATCCCGATGGGCTGCTTTCCTTCCCCACACCTCCACTTGTACACCGGGATCCCTAAACCCATTATGGACTTAACTCCAAAACCAGAGAAAAGTTTGGGAAAAGGGGAATCTTGCTAAAAAAAAGCCACTTTTCCTTGGTAAAACAGCCACACCAAGTACCCCCAGGGCCCTGGTTGGAAAGTCCCGTGGTGGCCACCCCAGCAGGACTTACAGTGGTACCCCTGCTCCACGGGGACTGCGTCCTTCTCCCGCTCCCGTTTCCGGTGTTTCTGGCTGTGGGCGCGGTGGTGCCGGTGGCTCTGGCGCACCAGCGGCATCCGAACGCCCACGTACAGGGTACGGTGGCCTGGGAAAGCAGGGATGTTGGGAATGGTTGGTGGCTCATGCAGTGCAGCCACCCCAGGAGGAAACCACAGAGTCATGGAAGCTCTTCAGTGAGAAGGTCCTGCAAGGATCATCACAGGACACCCCAAAAATCCCACAGCAACTTCCCTTAATGGGAATTCCAGTGGATCCCTGATTTTCCCAGACTTATTCTTTTTTCCAAGCCCATTTTTCTCAAGCTTCACACCAAGGGATGATTTGGGGGTCACCTAATGTGACCCAAAAGCACCAAAATCCCTCTCAAATTCTAGTTTGGGCTGGACAACAACACCACCACCAACCCTCCGATTTGCTCATTAAGCAGGAGATAATACAATAATTACAGTTTTCAATTTTTCTATGGCACAAGGTGACAAGGAAAGATCAAAGGAGTCCCATGATGATAAACTCCAGGAGGAAAACAGAGAATCTGCACCACATCAAATGATTCTGCTGCCCTCTCCAAGCTGGGATCAGCTGCTGTGGGAACAGCAGATGGGAATTATCCAACCCCATGGACACAATTCACACCGGGGCCTCCACGAGGGCTTTAAAAGCCGTCGCATTAAAAAATAAATCAATAATTTCTTGTTTAATCAAGAATCATGACAGGTTTTGCTGCTCAGGCAAGAGATGTTGCAGAGACTTTCCCAGGGCCTGGTGGCCCCTCCACCAGGATCCCAGCAGGATCTCACCTTCCAGCTCCTCCTTCTCATAGTGGATGTTGACCACATTGCTTGTCCTGCCCTGGTCAATCACGGCCTCCTCATCGTGCCTCTAATGAGGAAAAAAAGGAAAATTTGGGTTTGTGGAGCTCCCTCCAACCTCCCTGTCCATCTATGAGGATCATTCCATGAGGATCACTGCTTCTCCTCCAGGCACAGCCCAAAAAACAAGGACTTGTGGGAGGTTCTTTTCCCATTCCCAAATAAACCCATCCATGTTGTACACAATGGCAGTCTGCAAGGGTTCAAACCCAAATTTGGGCATTTCAGACCTAAAAATACCCAACTGCCTGCTTGGTTTTTGTAATTCCTTTTTGAAAAAGAAATAAGTACACAGGGATTTCCAAGCTGGGGAGAAAGAGCCACTTTTGGTCTCAGGGTGGTTCCTGCAGGACTCCCTGGGTGGCCACCAATGACCTCCAAGAGCCCTCAAGGTCCTGCAGAGGCTCAGGCTCCCCTTGGTGCAAGTTTTCCATGGAAAACAGCATTTTCCATCTTTTAATTGAGATTTCTGAGCAACCTCTGCTAGTGGGAAGTCTCCCTGTCCAGGGCAGAGGGGTGGAGCACGATGGTCCAGTGGTTTTCCAACCCAAACATTCCACGATTCTTTTCTGTCTCAAATACTAAAGGACAGATCACCACTGCTCACCTTCCCCTTCCTTGTCCCCTGTCCCCCAGCAATCCAAGAAAACCCATCATCTGTGCAAACAAACACGCTGCAATGCCCAAACACACATATTTTCTATCAGTTTCCCAATTATTCCTCGTTTAAAGGCTCAAAGGGAAGGTTTGGGATGATTGAGTGGGTGAGATTCATCCTTGCATTGATGCCACTGCAGTGACCAAAAATGATTCAAACAACAAAAATCGCACCCAGATTTTGATTCCTGAAACTGAAGGTGGAAAAGTAGCAAAATCCAGAGGGAACTGGGGGAACTGGTGGGGCTGCTGGATGAAATTCCAGGAGCAAGAGCTCCTCCCTGCCCTGGGAACCAGCTCAGAGCAACCACAGCTGGAATTTGTAAGGAAAATTTCCAATGCCATTGGGCAGAGGCTGCCATGGTATTGATAACGATGCCATGAGGTTATTGGAAAAGGAAGAACAAATCATGGGTTATGATTTCAGCCAGAAAAACTAACAGAGAATCTGCTGCCCCAAATTCCTGCTTTAACCAATGGGTGCAAAACCTTTGGGTCGTGGTCACGGGTGAGTTTGATGAGAAAGAGGAACAAACATTCCTGTTGGGAATGAGTTCCAGAGTTCACTGGTGCTCCCTCCCCTCCCACTCCTGGGCTGGCCCACGTTGCCCAGCAGCCGGATTTTCCTGCACCAGTGGCTTTTCCGTCCTCGCTCTGATGACATCCATCACCACCCTCCTGCCCTTCCGAGCACCCTGCTCCCTCCAGAGCTGCCAAAAGGGACTCAACTCCAACCTTGGAAAAGACACGGAGTGAAAGGGCTCAATAAATCACAATTAAAAATGGGAATTTTAATAAAATGGCAAATTTGAGCACACCTGAGGCAGTGGGAGTAAATGGAGGGATTTGGGAGTGGCAGATTCAAACCTCCCCTGGGTAACACAGGCAGTCTCCTTCCTTCCCAAAAAACATTTTGTCAAACCTCCCCTCCTGCACTCCGGGGAAACTCCAGCAAGATCTGGGGGAGTTTTCCCTCCACTGAGGGACTGCACAGCCCCCAGCAGAGCCCCAGCCGTGCTCCCTGGGATTCTCCCAGGTAGGGTCACTTTGTCACTGCCATAACCTTGTGGGTCCCCTCCCATTCAGGACATTCCATTCCCGTCCATCCTCATGTCACTCCCCAGTTTTGGGGGACAATTGAGCCTCCGGATGGATCAGGGGTCAGGACAAGGTGGCACCTCGTGTCCCTCAGCTCCAGAGACAAAAAGGGAAGGAATCAGAATCCATGGTGCCAACCCAGGGATCATTTACAGCCACACTCCCCAAAACTCTGCCCACTTGGAAAACACAGTAGAGGGGAGAACCCAGCTCTGCTGTATGGAAAACTCTGCAGAATGGGGTGAACACACCACATCCTGCCAGGGGAAGGACAATCAGCATTTGGGTGGATTTAAACCCAGATTCCCAAAGAACGAGGGAGGTACAAACTGTCAGGAAAAGAAACATCATGAGCAGGGCTGGTTTCCATCCGGATTTCCTGCAGAAAATCAGGTAATTCCAGGCAGGTCTCGCTTTGGCACAAGCCCCACCCCTTGGGGGATCCTCAGGGGCCAGAGCCGCTGCTATCACAGGACAGTGGCTCCGGAAAATCCCCATTTATCCTCTCCTCGCTCTCCAGCTCTGCCTGACTTCCCGAGCTGAGCTAATCCAGCGTCTCCATCCTCCAGACTCGTTGGCTTTAATGAGCTCCCTCCTGCCTCAAAGGTCACCTGTCCGGAAAGGTGACCCGGCTGTAAAATGACCCAGCCAGGGAAGGCGACACCGAGGGCTGAGCAGGGAGAATCCCGCTGGGATCCAAGCTCGGAGCCCCACTGATGGGTTATTAGCCAGGATTGAAGCTTCAGGAGCTTTAGCAGGGGCAGGTGAGCACCTGTGGGTCCATGGATGCTCCAATATCCCATTGCCCTTCCCCGGACACACCGGAGTCCCCAAAATCACACGGAGGTGCCACCGAAGGAAACAGTCCCGCTTCAAACTGTCCCGGTTCCAGTCAGGACACTCAGCTGGACTGGGAGGGGCTGCTCCCCTGAGGAAATTCAGGGGATTTAAGGACTCTATGGCTGTGGAGCCATGGGTTTGGGATGGGGTGGAGCAGGAAGGAGGGATGGCTCCAAAGCATGAGTTATCCCAGGATAATAGCCTGGATTATTGGATATATTATTATATATCCATATATCTATATTATTACCCTGCATGGGTACCAGCCTTCCCTCTCCATCCTCCTCCACTGGGAACCATCAACTCATCCAAACTGGGCTGGAAAGGGGATGCCGAGCTTGGCATCGCCCACCCTGGAGTTTCAGAGCAGCCAGGGTTGTTTCAGTTTGCTGTCTTCCATGGAAAAAAACTCAGTTTGGCTGCCTGGAAGTTGTTTTTTGGGGAGACTGAAAGGAATTGTTGCTACTAGGAATGAGATCGGGAATGGCTGGAGCAAAGGAGGAAATCCCATTTCAATCCCCCTCCACGTCATGAGCTCGATGTGTCCTGACCCCCTCTCCAAATTCATACTTCGTTGGGATTCTGTGTCCCCCAGAGGGATTTTTGGGGGTTCTGCCTCAGTTTCCCTGACTCCCTGCAACTCAGGTTAGGAAAGAAAAACTCCTGCTCTGGGGACATTTTGGGGTAATTCAGGATGAGGCAAAGCTCCAAGCAGAGGCTCAGGACCAGCCTTGAGCCCTCTTGGTCCCCAGCCCAGGGCACACCAGGAGCGGCACCAGCAGCCCTGGGAGGATTGATGTCACTCACCTTGACCAAGGTGTAATTAATAACTAATTAATAACTGACCCACTGTTCTTATGGGATGAGGGCAACAGGGGGTACCTGGGGGCTGCCGAGGTGGCAGAGCAGAGACCCCCCAGCCCTCTCCATCTCCATTCTGCTGGACAAAGCCACCATCCCTGGAGTGACCCTGTCACTCCCAGGGACCCCTGTGGCTCCTGGGCCAGGATCTGAGCTGGGACTGGGACAGCTGGAAATGGGGGAGGGGACAGGACCCCCAAAATGGGGCTGGGGAGGGACACGCTGGTCACGGCCAAGATTACCAGGACACGACAGTCATCAGCGCAGGGGGGACAGAAACTCCGATTATGCTGTAATTTCCGAGCAGATTAATTAATTCCCAGCCTCTCATTAATTAATTCCCCACCTGTCATTGTCACCCAGAGCAGCTCCGACCTGTCCCGAGGGTGCGGGCCAGGGGGGGACAGGGACAAGGAGACGCTGAAAGGGAGGGACAACCCAGCTGCCTCCTGTCCCCTCCCGCACCGGGCACAACCCCTGAGCCCCCCGGACCGCGGGGACCCCGGACTGTGATGGGGTGACAGAGATGGGGTGACAGAGATGGGGTGACAGAGATGGGGTGACAGGGACGGGGTGCCAGGGACAGGCGGTGGGGACTGGGTGACGTGGGGCTCTGCGGGGACAGTGGCCTTTGTCCCCTCTCCAAAGGGCCGATCGGAGGGAGGGGAGGCACATCCAGATGCAGAGGAGGAGACGGGGGGGCCCGGTGGGGACACCCCAGCAGGCACCACGCAGGTGCCCTTCCCCCCTCTTCCCCTCCCTCCTGCGCCCACCTTGAGCCCCTCTCTCTCCCTCTTTGTGCCCCCCGCCTCTCCCCCCTTTCAGAGGCCGGACTCCCCCTCCCACAGTCCCGGCTCCCCCTGCACCCCAATTCACGGACACCTCCCCCCTCGCCGATGCCCTTCACCCCCCTTCGCTCGCCCCTTGGGCCCCCCCTCGCAGATTCCTCCCCTCCCCGTCCCCCCCTCGGTCGGAAATGCCGCAGTGAAGCAGGCACGGAGCATCCTCCGGCCGCACCGGCGGGACCGGCCGTCCCCCCCGCCGCCCCCCACCTGGTAACTGAGGATCCCATCGGGCTCGTTGCTGCCGGCGGGCATGGCTGGCCCGGGGCCCGGGCACCCCCCCGGGGTGGGGGCCGCCGCCGGCTGCAGCCCCGGTGCCGCTCACACCGGCTCCAGCATCGCCCGGCGCCGGGGCCAAACCCCGCCCAGGGCCGGCGGGAGGAGGAGGAGGAAGGCGGGGGGAGGAGGCAGGGCCGGGGGGCGATGCCCGGTGGGTTTCCTGCGGACGCGTTTCGGCACCACCCGCCCCGATTCCCTCCGGCATCGCATTGACCCCTCCGCCTTCGGAATCGTCCCCAGGATCCCCCTGCTGCCCCCCAGCATCACCCCCATCTTCCCTCCGGCGCCTGCCCTCAGCTGACCCCCAGATCCCCCGATTTCCCCCCAGTTCACCCCCCTTTCCCTCCAGCATTTCAGTGCCCCCCCCTCCAGAAT
>NC_031798.1:338044-341867 GCF_001522545.3 Parus major | reverse complement strand
CCCTCCAGAATTTCTCCCTCCCAGGTGCCCTGCAGAAACACCCCCAGTCCTGATCCCCCCACATCACCCCAATTCCCCTCTCAGCCCGTGCCCCAGCATCACCTCTGTCCCCTCCAGCATTTCAGTGTCCCCTCTCCAGCACCACCACCCACCCTCGGTCCCCCCAGCATCATCCTGATCCCCCCCAGCAAAACCCCGACTCTGCTTCAGCCCTTGAGCCCCACGAGCCACCCCCTCAGATCCTCTCCCGTGTTACCCCCAAATCCCCTCAGACCCCCCCAGCCTCTCTCCAGCAGCACCCCCCACTCCCCTCCACAATCCCTCCCCAGAATCACCTTCAACATCATCTCCTGACCCCCAGCACCATCCTGACCCCTCCAGACCCATCTTGTTCCTCCCCAGCACCGTCCTGACCCCCCAACTCACTCTCATCCTCTCGAGGATCCCCCAAGCCCCACAACCTCCCCCTCAGCCCCCCCAAGTTCCCTCCTGGCCTCCTCCACCATCTCCCACCCCCTTTTTCCCCCCAGCCCTTTGCTCCCCCAAAATCCCCTTGTCCCAGCAGGAAAGGCTTAGAAATTTGGGAGGGTTTGAGCTGTCACCCACAGCTCTTCCAAAATCGACACTTGGAAGTCACTGAATTGCTTGGAAATGCTCATTTTTTATCCCATTTTGCAGTCTCTGCCTCCTCAAGCCCGTGTCCAAGCACAACAGGACCACGGAACACTTCCCTTCCCTTAATGAGGGATGAAAATCAAGGGTCAGTTATTAATTAACCGAGGCATTAATGACTTCCCATCCTCACTGGTGGCACAGATGGGCTCCTGCTGAAGATGGGGGGAGAAATTATCCCCCAGTCTCTCATTTCAGATGGCAGCTCCCAGATTTGGGACAGCCCCAGCAGTCAGAGTTTTTCCAGTGAGAAATGCTGTTCCTAGGCAGGAACTTTCCCTTTTTCCTCACTCTCCCACCAGAGGGATGAAATCCCGCCCTGCCCCACCCTCATTTCTTTTATCTCCTCTGAAAATGTGGCCCCAGAGGAGTTGGATATTGGAACTTGGGGGTGTTTGGACACAGATTAGTGCACAGAGCTTGATGTCAGGACACCCCCAGCACCTGGGCAGCCCCATCCCCCTCCTACAGCCCAGACCCTGAATTAGAAACCCTCAAAAATGAGTATTTTCCACCCAAATTTTTGCTGCCGTGGTTTCCCCAGGAGCATCATTGCCAGCTCCATCCCTACTTGGAAAACAAGAGTGGGACACCCTTATCCCTGAGTTCTCCTGGCACAGACTTCACCCAATCCCGATTTTCCAACTTCTCCTGACGGGAACCTGCCCTCACCCAGTCCTGCCTTTCCCAAAATGACTCCCACCCACCTGGAGCCCAAGCTGGCCCAAAGAACCACAGCCCACCCACGGGCCCCAGCAGCACCCTGCAATTAAAGTTATTTCAGAGCCACTTTCCTGCCCTGGAAAGGGCTGGATCCCAAAAGGAAGCTCCATGTCCCTGGGGACCATCTGAGAGGAGGGGATTAATTACCCCCAGAGCTAAAAAGGTCCTTGAGAGAGGCCAGATCCTCCCCAGGGATGGAGGATCAGCACAAGTTCTCTCGTGGCTCATCCCAAGCACTCCCAGGGGGATTTTCCATGGCATTTTGGGCTTTGCAGAGCCACACCAGCACCACAGCAGGGGTTTGACTCTTGACAAAAATCATTTGTGTTCCTGCTTTGGGAATTCAGTTTCCCAGGCAAGGAGAGCCTGGCTGGATTCCTCCCTCCAGGCAGCTCCTGCCATTTGGTGCCAATAAATGGGAATAATCTGATGGGGTCCTTGCTCCAGCTTTGGGTCTGCAGCTTCCAGGGATTCACCTGGGAAATGAGGGATTCTTCTCTAAGAAGAGCATAAACTCTTTCAAATAATCCCAATTAATTTGAGGAGCCACAGGACGAAAAGGAGAGAGTGGTGGGAAACTTCATTGTGATGTGGAGAAAACCTGGAGAAAATCCCAAGAAAACCTTGAGAAAATCCATTTTCAGTGAAATAAAGGCCCCAGCTCTACCCAGGGCTGGAAGCAGCTCCAATATCCACATGGATGGAGAATCCAAGGTCAAAGCTGCAGATCCAGAGAAAGGAGCTGTGGGATTTGTCTTGGAAAATGGTTCCAGGGACCCTGGGGACATGTGGGTTTGTCATGGGTTAATCCATTAATGTGGCTCTGCTTTGGGGAAGAAAATTAACTCCTGACTTTTCTGTGCTGCCAAAGAGGAGAACGTTGGAGCTGGAGATCCCAATTCTTCTGGAATTAGAGAAGAACCTGGCTCTCCATTTCAACACAAGTTTTCTCAAACAGGAGATGCCAAATCCACTTTAGGAGAAACTTACAAAATAGAAAAGCCTGAGATGAGATTTTTCCAGAAGAAAAAAGGGATTTGAAGATGATCCATGATTTGTGCCTCAATTTCCCCACTGCTGCAGTGAAACCCTTTGGGAAGCACATTGGATACCACTGATGGAAGTGCCATAAAACTCTCAAATTACTGTTAATGAATTAAAATAATACTTAGTGACCCCAAAAACCTTGAGATTCTCCCACCCAACTTTCCAAACTCCCAGAGAAAGCCGATGTGTCTTCCCAAACATCCCTGACTATTTATGGAAGATTCATTTCCACTGTGTCAAAGGCAAATTTTGAGAAATTCCCTTTTCCCAGGAGCTGCACCTCCAGACCCCAGGATGGGATTGGCTTCAACATCCACAGAGATCAGTAACCCAAAACACAGCCAGGATAATCCAAATCTGGGAGTTCATTCCACATGGAGAAGGACAGGGAACGTGGCAGCTGCTCCCAGTCCAAACCAGCAGGAGGATCCCGGAATCCTCATCAGCCACAGAACCCCAGGGCTGGAAAAGCTCTCTGAGGCCATCAAGTCCAGCTTGGGAATGTGCAGAGTCTGTCCTGTGGTGCAAATCCATGGATTTCCCATTGGGAAGACAAGTCCTACTCCAGATGGGCCAAGACATGGTTCAAATATTCCACGTGTCCCGCTGCATCTGAGGGGAAAATCTCCCGGCACAGGTCACAGGCTGGAGCAGCCTCACGGGTGGGGCCGGTCCTGAGCATCTCCTCCTCCATCACCCAGCCTGGAGTCCAGCACGTCTGGCAAGAGAAGAGGGATTTTGGGACAGACAGACCCCCCAGGAGTGCCCTGGGCCAGCCCCCAACCCAAACCTGACTCCACTTTTTTGTGCCCAAAAAGGACTGGGCTGGAGCTTGGGGCAGCTCAAGCTGCCCCTCAGCCCATCCTCCAGAAATCCCCCTGCATTTCCATGTGGCTCCCGAGTCTCCCCCAGCACTTTCCACAAGCCAAACCAGGAGGAAAATTGGAATTGAGCAGCAAACTGGAGCACTTTTGTCACCTGTCCCTGTCCCATTGTCATTGGAGTGCTCATCAAGCCCTTTGGGGCCTCCCCAGACAGACACAGCCCCATTTCCCCCTTCTCCTCTCAAAACTCCCTCCCAAATACAGCCCAAAATCAGGAGTTACCCCCGGGAACACCCAGCCCCTGAAGCCATGAAAGGATTTTTAAGGGTTTCAAGGGAAAAGGAATGAAAGAAAAGGGGATTGGCATCCCAGGGATCCTGGGTGGGAAAGCCAGGATTGGAGTGAAGGTTGACCAGGAGGGGCCAGAGCTCAGGGAGGTCTTCAGAAATCCTTTCAGAATGACAGGAATCATCTGGAATGATTTGGGAATGTGTTCTGGGGTGTGGAGATCTGAGAGAATGAAGGAAATCCTTCAGAGCTGCTTAACTGGAAGATTC
>NC_031798.1:320725-337749 GCF_001522545.3 Parus major | reverse complement strand
ACCTAACTGACCTAACTCCTCCAAGGGATGCCCAAAGCCTCTGTGAGGATCACAGGAGCGATGTCCTGCTGGACAGATGGACCTCAGGGGCTTCCCTGTACCCAACTCCCCTGGGAACCAGAAAATTGAGTGCCCAGAGACCTTTTAAGAAAATAACCCCACTCTGGCACACTTCCCATGTGTCCAGGGCTGATGGAGAGGAGGGTGAAGTGTCCCTGATGCCATAACTCCAGCATGGACCAAATTCCCTGCCAGCCTCCCAAATTACCTTCACAGGCCCTCGGATCTCCACCAGAGCCTCCCCAGGGAGAGCCACGTCCCGGGGACCATCTTCCCTCTCAAGCACTTCTGGGGCTCTGTAGAGATCCAGAAGATTTGGGAAGGAGCCCCCAGCCCCTGGATTTAGTGTCTCCAACTCCCGAGGGCTGCAGGGGGCTCTTCCTCCTTCCCAGGGGACAGGGAGGACCCAGGTTCTCATCCAGGTGGGCACATCTCCCTTCTCCCCCTCGCTGCTGCCAAAAGCTGCGGCTCCTCCGGTCCCCACGCCATTCCCAGGGCCTGGGGGGAGCCTGTTGGTGGCCTGGGGATGTTCCATGGGACAAGCAGAGCCCTCCAGGGGGGATGTGGAGGATGTCAGAGCCCCTGGGTGGTTTTGGCAGCTCTCAGGTGACCTTTGCCCGTCCCCTGGCACCACGTCCTCCGTGCACTGGATAGGCAGCGACACCGGGATGTCTTTGGGAGAGAGGAAGGCAGAGGGGTCATTCCCAGGAATCTGAAGGGGTTTTTTTCCCTTTCCATTGCTCCATTTTCCTGTTGGAAAACCCCTGGGCTGGCAGAGCTCAGCCATCTCCTCTGGAGCCTGGGCCAACAGAGAAAGGACACTGAGGACAACGAGGGAGGGCTGAGGGTTGGAGGAACATCAGCTCCCTCAGGACACTGGGACACCCCTGTGTCCCCAAACTCCAGCTTCATCCCAGGAAAGGCTTTGGTTTAAGTCCTGGAAGGACACAGGTGGAAAGGAGGAAGCCCCAGGGCAGGGAGGCTGCAGTTTCCCAGCACAGCTTTGTCCAAACTGATCCCTCCTGTCCACAAAATTCCCATTTTAGGGTTGGGAAAATGGTGCCAGACCCCGTGGGAGCCATGTGAGTGTTTGTGGGGGAGAGGAGAGTATGGAGAGGGGGAATCCTTGGAGAACCAGAGGGTTCCTGGGTGTTTTCTGGGATGTAGATCCTCCCCCACCCTCTCCAGGTGATGGTCCCAGGACCAGGAGTGTCCCTGAGCAGCGACAGCCAAAAGCCACGATGGGCTCAGGGCATCTTCCTCCTTCACCTCACCAGAGGAACTTCCTGAGGGCACCGGGACAAAGATGGGAATGACCCAAATGTGCAGACTGGGGACCCCACAGGCCCCACTCACCGAGAACTGGTCCCTTCCTGGCCCTCAGCCTCTGGAGGAGCCTCCCCTGCTCCGAGCACAGCTCCTGCAGCCTGGCCACCTCCCCCCAGAGCTGCAGGAACACCTCCTCCATCTCCAGCACTCCAGGGGACAGCAGAGGGAACGAGCACCTGCCAACAGTAATAATTATCACATTAATAATCATCCACTGATGACTGGTGTTATCCAGGGGCAGGGAGGAGCTGCCAGGGTCATCCTGAGGGATGGGGATGGGATGGATGGATGGATAGATGGATGGATGGATGGATGGATGGATGGATGATCCTGAGGGATGGATGAGGGATGGGGAGGATCAGGTGCTGCTGGTACCTCCAGATCCCAGCTGCTGCAGGTGTGTGGGACTGCACAGAGAGAAGCATTAACAGTTCTCTCATAATATATACCAAAAAAAAAAGGTGAAGAGATTCTTCCTAAGAGGAGCCAAGCTGGGTTTTTCCACCTCTCCCCCACGACTTCCACAAGCTCCAAACAGCCTGAAAATCCCATTTAGTAAAAAATATCTACCTGGAAAAAGTTGTATTTCCAACTCAGTACCAGATAATGGGATTCTTTGGGCACGAGAGCAAAAAACTCCCAACTACAAACCCATCCAAGGAATGATGTCCAAGGGTGGGGACACAATTCCCTTTTTTTGAGCTGCTCAGCCTCTTCTCCTCCCAAAAATACCCCAGGAAGCACCACCCAGCATCAATTAACCAAATATTGGCATTATGGAGGAAAATTGTGTTCCCCACATTTCTCCCCTCTTTAACAGCTGTATTATGGATTAAACGTCCCAGTTTTCCCATCTTGCACCAATTATTACCGGGAGAAAAGATAATAAATAAACCCAAAGCCGGGCACAAATCTGCAAACAATCTGCAAAGGGGATGTGAAGGGTTGGTGAGATCTTCATGCAAATCATCCTGGGCTTCCTGTCAGCTCCTCCAGGTCTGCTCAGCTCAGCGCTGCAAGTTTCAGCTCGGCGTTAAATTTAAACTCTAACTCAAATTAGGGCTTTGGCTGGAAGGTTGGATGGAGCTGCCTCCGACGCTGTGGAGTCCCGGGGAGGGAAGAAGAGCAGAAATCCTGAAGGAAATGAACCTGGAGCAAGGAAAACCTCAGAGGCAATGGTAAGGTTTGCTCCCAGCTCAGGGAACTGCAGTGCTCGCCCCGCACCGAGAGGAAACTTCACCCTGATTTTGGCTTTTTGGGTTCCTCTACTCCTTAAAAATTTACAAGTGAGCATTTTTCAGCCTCCCCAAGGCAGCCAACTCCACCTCGAATTCAAGTTTTGTTTTGCCTGAGAGTTGTCTATAAAGACGCCAATTAATTATTAATTGGAGTGCGACACGGAGCCGTCACTCCCTAACAACCTGGAAAGATTTTGTAATGGATTTTATTCCATCCCTGCTGGGGTTTTTCGGGTCTCGACTCCTTCTCATTTCCCCCAGACTGCTGCCACCAGGAAGAAGTTGCAGGAGATTTTTTTATGTCCCAAAAAAAGCCTCTCCCAAGCTGCAATTAAAAGCAGTAATTTGGAAACATAAAAACTCTCATTTTCGGGGTTGGCAGAGCGGCTCCGAGGAGCAGAACCCGGCTCCAAATCCCATCCACCACCCAACCCGGAGTGGACCCCAAAATCCTTCTATTTCCCCCAGAAGTGATTTACCGTGCTGGGGACCGTGCTGGTGGCCGCGGTGACGAGCTGAGAGTGGCGGCTGCCTGAAAGTCGAGCAGCAGCAAATTCGGGGGAGGGAATTTCCCCTTCGGGTTTTGAGCGAAGAGCGAAACCTCCGAAGGAGGAAACGAAACGGGCGAGAGCGGCGGCTCCGAAGTGAACTCGGAAAAGCCCCGGGGGGCTCGTGGAGGCCGAGGGTTGGCTCTAATCTGTGCCTCAGTTTACCCTCACACCTTATTCCAGCTCATTAGAGTTTTAATTTGGGGCTGATGGATGTTTGTGCCCCAGGGACCTCATCCGCTGTAAACCAGTTAATATTCCAGCTAATATCTCAATAATCCTGATTAATCCTCGCTCTGCTTCAGCTCAAATCTCCCAAATCCTCCTCGCAGCTCAGAGCCAAAGGAAACTCCTCTGCTGGGTGATGGAGCCCGCTCGGGCCCGTCCCTCCAGGGCTTTTCCCGCAGCCATCCTGCTTCTCCCATCACGCCCAGTGCCGGTCCCTTACTGGTCCCCATCACACGTGGGGTCCGACCCGTGCGGCTCCGTGTCCCCAGTGCCGGTCCCGGCACACCTGGGCTCACACCCTGTGACCTCAACAGGTCCCTGAGGTTTCCAGTGTCCCCAGTGCCGGTCCCTTACTGGTCCCCAGCACAGCAGCTCCATCTCAGGCGCGGGCCCGGCGGGTGGTACCAGGATCAGGCGCTGTTCCCGGCACGGCCGAGCGGCTCCAGGACGCGATGTTTCCCCTGGCAGGTACCTCTAGGACCCGGTGTTTTGGCCGGGCCAGGTGGCTTTAGGACCGCGGCGGCCCCGCCCCGTGCACCTGCACCGGGGGGCGGGGAACGGGGAGCGCAGGTGGCCCCGCCCCAGCCGGACGCACCTGCGGCCCCGCAGCCGCTTCGGAGCCGGTGAGAGGGGAGGGGACGGGGGTCCCGCTGTTGAGCCCCCCTCAGCTGTAAGGGGGTCTGGGGGTCCCGGTGCCGAGCTCTTGCCGAGGGAAGGGGGTCCCGGTGCGCAGCCCCCGCCCCAGGGAAGGGGGTTCGGTGGTTCCGGGGGTCGTGGTGCGGTGCCCCCCTCTGCGGTAAGGGGGGCTGGGATCCCACTGTGAAGTTCTTGCCTCAGAGGAGGGGTTCGGGGGTCCCGGTGATCCCGGTGAGGAGCCCCGACCATGGGAAGGGGGTCTGGAGGTCCTGGTGTGGATCCCCCCCTCCACGACAGGGGAGACAGGAGGTGAGGGTGGGGAGCCCTCGGTCCGGGGGAAGGGGGAGCAGGGTGGGCTTGGTGGGGCGCTCGGAGGGTCCCGGTGCAGCGGCCCCTCCGTGGAAGGGGGTTCAGGGGGTCCTGGGATGGAGCCCCCTCGGGGCGGGGGATCCGGATGGAGCCTCCAGAGCAGCCAAGCGGCTCCAGGGCAGTGGAAGGACCCGGCCCCCGTCACGCCCAGGGCCCCCGGCAGGGCAGAGACCCTCACACACCCCCCAACTCCGGGCGCTCCCGTTCCGCACCACCGGGAGCGGCTCCAGGACCCCCTGGGCTCATCCCTGGGGATGAGGGCAGCGCCTGGACGGGGGCAGCACGACAGGATCCTGCTTCCTGTGAGCTCCCACCCTTTACACTCCCCAGCACATCCATTTCCTCCCACTGGAACTGAATCCCACCGGGGGCAATCCCGCTTTCCCCGCTTTCCCCCCGCTTCCCGCTCTTGTCTTTTCCCAGCCCCTGCCCCTCCCGATGTCATCGTGTCTCGCTGCCACGTGGAGCCGGCGGCCACCTCGCCTTCGGCAGTGTCCGTGTCAATTCACCCGTATTTTATTTATTTTCCTTTATTTCCTCCACGAGTACATCTCTGTTTCTGCCTCTTCCCACCATCCCTCACTCCCACACCACGGGGGATTCTCCCCGAATTCCCACCGAACCCCTTTTTCCCCTTTCCTGACGCCAGTAGGCTCCACTGGATCATTTTGATGTTGTTTTTCCTGGGTGCAGGGCCGGCCCCGTCGCAAGCCGGGATTTTTGGGATGGGCTGGAGCAGAATCCCCCCGGGAGTTTGCAGGGCAGGTAGCGGAGAGCTCAGGTGCGCCAGGAGCTCTCGCTGGAGCTTTATCCCAAATCCAGTCCAGTCTATCGGGGGGAAGTTTTTATTTGTATTTGGTTTTTTGGCCCTTTTGGGGAAGGGACTGGGGAGGGGTTTGGGGTTGGGGCCCCCCGGGAGCGGCAGCTCTTGCTGTGCACAACCTGTGTCCCTCTGGGGCTAATTAACACCGACACCTAACGAGCTTCGTTAGAACGTGGCAGGAAGGAAGCTCAGAGAGTTGTGGGATTGATGGAAACGGGGTTTTTTCCCCAAAAAATCCGTTTCTTTTCCCTCCCCCTCCTTGTACAGCAAGACCTTGCAATGAAAACCTCGGTGCTCGGGGGCACCTTGGGGCAGGAATTCCGAGGGAATGGCAGGACACACGAGGGGATTGATGGTTTTTCCCCGATTCTGCTGTTTTTGGTGCTGGATGGGGCCGGGCGCCCTTGGCAGTGAAGCGCGGTCCAGCTTTGATCCCGCGGCGCTCAGAGCGGGGACCCCGGGGACCCTCCTCCTCCCCAGCCCAAACTTCCTCGCCCTTGAAGTTGTGGCAGGTGCCCTTCCCCGCCCCATTTCCAAGGGAATGAAAAGGGGGAAAAAGGAATCAAGGGAAGGGGGGGGACCCCGAAGTGGAGGAGGAGGAGATGGCGGTGAATGGATCCCGCCGGGCTCGTCCATGCTCCGGCGGCCGCGGCTCACAAAGAGGAGCTGCGGGAAGTTTGGGGGTGGTGGGAAGCTCAGAGCCTCCGACGGATCCCAGGGCAAATTCGGGAGCTGGCACCGAGCTCCGGTGGCCGCGGCACCGGACACGGCACCGGACACAGAACCTGCTGCTCCAACTCAGCCCAGCCGGGAGCACCCCATGGTCTGCTCGAGTTTCCCTTCGCAGGCAGGAAAATGCCCAGGAAAAGGCTTTTACCCAGCGGCCAAAAATATTTTGACAAATTTTTGGCTCTATTTTAACTTCGGGCAGTGGCAGGGGGAGGCTGCAGCCTCCGGATCTGGCCCAGAAGAAACTTGTGGGGGATCCCGTGTGTTGTGGTGGGGGGTGGCACATCCTCCAGCATTTATTAACCCACACGTTTTGTGGTCTTTTAATTTTGGGAAGGATTTAGGGGCTGGAAGGGCTGGGTGGGAATGAATTTTACAGGTGTCACTAGTGCCAAACTTTATATAATATATTGCTAATATTATATTGCTATATTAGTCTTACTAATGTTAGTACTTATATAACATAATTATATTAATATTATTATATTACTAACATTGTATTGTTAATATGTTACTCATGTTACTTTGCAATGTCAATATATTAAGGTATTATATTTCTACTGTATTATTATGTTATTATTTGTTATTAACCTGGTCTAGTGGGAGGTTCCCTGCCCGTGGCAGGGGTTTGGACTGGGTTAGGGTTAGGGCTTTAAGGCCCTTAACAAATCTATTCCATGATTTGATTATATTTATATATTCTGGTTTAGGTACAATATCATTTTAGTTATATTTTAAATATAGTATATTATATATTGTATAGTTATTATATATTATATATTTATTATATATTACATATTATATCTTCAGTACAATATTCCTATTTTGATATCAGGGGGATGAACTCGGGGCACATCCAGCTCGGAATTAACTGCAGGTGTTTCTCCTTCCCCCAGGTCACTGGAGCAGAGTAGGACACCGTGATGCACCCCGAGCCCCCACATTCCTGAATCCCCCAGCCCAGCCCGGTGAACTCTCCAAAAACCCCCCAAAAACCCCAAAATGAGGCTGTTCCGCCGCCGCTACAGCCCCTTGAAGGTGGCCTTGGCTGGCGCCGTCTTCGTCCTGTTCCTCTTCATCCTCCAAAAGGACGTGGGGAGGAAGGAGCCGGGCGAGGAGCCGTGGCTGCGGAACATCGTGCAGGGCAAGGACCAGGTGCTGGACCTGATGCTGGGGGCGGTGCGGGACCTGCGGGACTCGATGCCGCGGCTGCAGATCGGAGCCCCGGAGCCGCCCCCGGAGCCGCTGCCCAGCGCCCGCTCCTGCCTGCCCGGCTCCTACACCGCGGCCGAGCTGCGGCCGCTCATGGAGAGACCCCCGCAGGACCCCGCCAGCCCCGGGGCCGACGGAAAAGCCTTCAAGAAGGATCGCTGGACTCCCGAGGAGACGAAGGAGAAGGAGCGGGGCTATGAGAAGCATTGCTTCAACGCCTTCGCCAGCGACCGCATCTCCCTGCAGCGGGCGCTGGGCCCCGACAGCCGCCCCCCCGAGTGAGAACCCAAAACCCACCCAGCCCTTCAACCTGGCCACTCACTCCCTTAAATTGCAGAGGAAATTAAAGCAGATTGGGGCCGGGATGTCACCCAGCACCGGCAGGGGACTGAATGGAGACAGAGCTGAAAAAGAAAAGAATCTATTTATTATTATTTCTCCCTAATTTTGGCCCCTTGGGGGCGGGTTTAGTGGCAACAGGCTCTTTGTGTCTCCCTGTACCTGCTCGGTGGCTCCGTCACCTCCCCGCCTTTCCCTCCTCTCCCTCCTTTATTCCAGCGGCTCCAGCGGTCAGATTTTTCTTTTCTTAGCCAAGTGGAACGGCCTCGGACCCCGCTGGGGTTGGGGGGAGGGATTCGGGGAAACTCCAGAGATTTCCCCACCTGCCCTCGGCCAGGGGCTGCCGGATTAAAGCGGGGCCCCCCCAGCCCTGCCCCCAAGGGGGGGTGGGATGGGGGAGACATGGGGGGAATTTGGGATGGAAAAAGCCTTGAAAGGGATGGAGGAATCCAGCCTCCCGCGCTGGCAGGCGATTATCCGTGCTTAGCAGGTGTAGCAGTGACAAAGGGGGGACACGGAGGCCAGGAACAGGACTCACTCAACCAAAATCAATGGGAATCAAAGCAGGGATGAGTCCAGAGGGGCCAGAGCTGCTCCCCTGCTGTGGGGTTTGGGGAGGAGGGGATATCAGGGGGTCACTCCAGTCGTGCTTCCCCCTTCATCCCCTCCATTCTGTCCCCCAGGTGCATTGACCAGAAGTTCAAGCGCTGCCCTCCCCTCCCCACCACCAGCGTGGTCATTGTGTTCCACAACGAGGCCTGGTCCACCCTGCTCCGGACAGTTTACAGCGTCCTGCACTCGTCCCCGGCTCGGCTGCTCCGAGAGGTCATCCTGGTGGACGATGCCAGCACGGATGGTGGGTGGGGGCCATGGGGACACAGGGGTCAGAGGGAGGCAGGGACCATGGTGGGATGTGGGTCAGAGGGGTGCAGCAGCCACAGGGAGCTGTGAGGGAGCGGTGGGGGAATTTGGGGGCCAGCAGGAGGCAGAATCCATGGCAGGATGTGGGATCAGAAGGACACAGGAGCCCTGGCAGGATGCAAGGGACACCAAGCCCCTTTCCAAGCCTGGAAGTGGCAGCTCTGAGCCACTTGGAGAAATGACTGAAGCTTTCAGCATCCCAGGATTTCACACTCACCCCAGAGCACCCCTGGGATTTTCCCTTCCCCAGCACTGCTGTTAACCCAACCCTGGGGACAAACCAGGTGCCCCACAAACCTCCACCCTCAGCCAGCTGCAACCCTCATTAATTAGTACCCAGAGATAATTAACACGGGGTTCAGTGTCAGGGCACTGGGAGGAACGGACTCTGCCCTTGTCCCAGATAAATTCTCTCTTTCCACCCACGGGCTCCCGAGGAGCAGGAACCTCAGGGTGCCCCAGGGCCTCCTTGCCCCAGACCTCGACTCCCACTGTGGCTGGACGTGGGTGGGACTCAGGTTCCCTTCCCAGAATGGTTTTCTGGGGGTCCCAGCTCTCACTTGGTCATTTCCAGCTCCTGGCTTGGCTGCACCTGCCAAGAAATCCCGGAATCCTCTGGTGGTGACCCTGTGTCCACTGTCCCTTCCCTCAGTCACAACTTGGTCCTGGTGACCCTTCAAGTGCAGAACGTGACCTCTCCCTGTCAGTCCCCCAGTCCCTCTCCAGAGAGGGATGAGACAGAGGGGGCTTAGACCCTCATAAAACTCTTCTTCTTTAGCAAAAAATACACTTGGGTTTGGGGCAAAGGCTCAGGGGTCCCTGAACCCAAAACTGCAGGGTCTGAGCAGCAGCGGATGGGATGGGATGGGATGGGATGGGATGGGATGGGATGGGATGGGATGGGATGGGATGGGAGGCCCCAGGGACTGGCACCTGCCTCTCTTATGGACCCAGATGCTCTTCCCACCCTCAGAGTACCTGAAGGAGGAGCTGGATCGCTACGTGGAGCAGCTGCAGATCGTGCGCGTGGTGCGGCAGCGGGAACGCAAGGGACTCATCACGGCACGGCTGCTGGGGGCCAGCGTGGCAAGCGGGGAGGTGCTGACCTTCCTGGATGCCCACTGTGAGTGCCCACCCTGTGCCACCCGTGTGCCCCCGGGCGCTGTGAGTGGCGCTGTCCCTGCTCCAACCCTGCCCTGTGTCCCAGGCGAGTGTTTCCATGGATGGCTGGAGCCGCTCCTGTCCCGCATTGCCGAGGAGCCCACGGCCGTTGTGAGCCCCGACATTGCCACCATCGACCTCAACACCTTCGAGTTCTCCAAGCCCATCCAGAATGGGAAGCAGCACAGCCGGGGCAACTTCGACTGGAGCCTGACTTTCGGCTGGGAGGTCGTTCCCGCCCGGGAGAGGCAGCGCAGGAAGGATGAGACCTTCCCCATCAAGTGAGTCCAGCACAGGACTCTTTATCCAGCTGGGTTTGCTCTTTTTTCCAACAAATGGGTGTTCTCCTTGGTTTTGGTGCCTCAGGGCAGGCGGTGCTGCCCCTTCCCAGCGGAGTTCTCAGGGAGGTGTAGGGGATCTCAGGGAGTTTGTGCCCGGGCAGGGTCAGAGCTGTGGGGATGGTGGAGAACAAATCTCACGGGGGCTTGGGGAACTCGGGGCCACAACTGACCTTGGAATTGCCTCCGGCCACCTCTCGCACCAGCAGAGTCACCCATTAAGGATTTAATTGCTGTCTGTACCTTCTTCCTCTCGGATACCCGAGTGCCCCCGCACAGAACAAGTCACCTGTGGATCAGGATGCACCAAAATCCCTAATTTTTCCCCCTCTGTTTTACATGCGGAGAGAGCCTGAGGAGTTTTCCCACCGAGGATAAGCTGGGTGCTCCCATTGGGAGACACCGGACACCCCGCCTGGCCCCGTCCCCACCCCGGCCGCGGGGCTGGCTTTGTGCACGGGTCACCTGGGAGACGCTCCTGTCCCAATAAAGGCCCCTTTCACCTCCAGCCGGGCACTTGGCTCCCACCGGTGCCTCGTCTCCAGCAGCTCAGCAAATCCTCGGGGTTTATTATTTTTCCTGAATAAAAACAAGGTTCTGTTCCAGCCTCAGATGGAAAAGATTAGGGAAATGGGAGGAGGGATTGGGGCACCGAGCTCTGACCGTCCCCTCTTTTTGGTGACAGGTTTTTGGTAACAATATCTTCTTTTCATTTTGAATCCAGCCAGCAGCAAGGCCCCTCCATGTCACACAGTCACCTCTGTCCCCTCCCAGCAGCCAGGCCCAGCCTGTTCACCAAAGCCACCACAGCTGGATGGAGGGGGATTCTGGGGCTGTGATGTCTCAAAACTCAGATTTCTGCTCTTTTATTTGTGTTTAACCCCTTCTTTGTCCCCCGCAGGTCCCCGACCTTCGCAGGTGGCCTCTTCGCCATCTCCAGGTCCTACTTCGAGCACATTGGCTCCTACGATGACCAGATGGAGATCTGGGGGGGTGAAAACGTGGAAATGTCCTTCAGGGTAAGGATGGGGGGGTCACCTTCAAAGGGCACCTCCAGGGAGCTCCCTGCTGGGGGGCCCGGGGGCTGGACCCCCCCACCTCAGGTGTGGCTTCCCCACAGGTGTGGCAGTGTGGGGGACAGGTCGAGATCATCCCCTGCTCTGTCGTGGGCCACGTGTTCCGCTCCAAGAGCCCCCACACGTTCCCCAAGGGCACCCAGGTGATCTCCCGGAACCAGGTGCGCCTGGCTGAGGTCTGGATGGACGACTACAAGGAGATCTTCTACCGCCGCAACCAGCAAGCCTCCCAGATGGCCAGAGAGGTACTGGACATGCTGGGTGGCTGCTGCTTCTGCTGGGAGGGCTGGTCCTGCTGGGAGCTCCACCTGAGCGGGGTGGGGTGGGAAACCACACACAGGTGGACAGAAGTAGCCAAAAGCCTTTTCTTTTTCTTTCCCCCTCCAGCCAGAATGTTTTCCTGGTAGGAAAACACCAGAGTTTATGAATATTTATTTTTTTTTCACACCAAAATTTTGTGCCAAAATACCTCCAAGCTCTTGGTGGAGTCTGTGGGTACCTGTCAGGTGATGCCTCCCACTTGTCTCGGTCACACCATTGAAGAATGATGACAAAGCTGGGGTGACTCCCAGCTCCGAGCCCCAGCTCAGAAAGGGATAAAGGGATTTTGGGGGATTCTCTCCACTGTTTTCTGAAGTGAGAGTTTCATTCTCTCCCGTGACTTTGCCAATAGAAGACGTTTGGTGACATCACAGAGCGGCGCAGGCTGCGGGAGCGGCTGCACTGCAGGAACTTCACCTGGTACCTGCAGAATGTCTACCCCGAGATGTTTGTGCCCGACCTGACCCCCAAGTTCTACGGAGCAGTGAGTGCCAGGATGGCCAGGGCACCCAGGGGGCTCGGTCCTGGGCTGGGAATAGAGAAGAGGGGAAGTGCCCAAAGGTTGGGTTTGGGGGTTTTGCATTAATCCGGGAAGGAGAGGGGGTTGGTGCTGCCACGTCTGTCACTGCTCACTGTGTCTGTCTGTCCTGTCTGTCACCTCATCTGTCACTGGCTGGCAGGGCCAGTTTGGGCTCTGGCTAAGCTGGAATCCAGCAGAGCTGATCTGGGGTGAGTTTCAGAGTGGGGAACCCACGGGGATGTGGATTTGGGTTAAACTCGGGGGAAGACCTGAAAACTTCTTGAGCCCCAAACACCATCCTGGCACAGGGAGGGCTGGAAGAACAGAGGTGGGGGTGGGATGTGGAGCTCCAGCTCCACCCTGAAGGAATCTGGGGATATGCAGGACTCCATCTCCAGCCACCCATGCACAGGGAAGAGGAGGCGGGCAGGATGTGGAGGGCTGGCTCTGTCCCTGGGGGAGCTGGGGACAGCAGGACAGGGAGCTCTGGCTGCATCCCCAAGGAACTGAGGACAGGCAGCATGAGGGGCTCCAGCTCCATCTCTGAGGATGGAGTTGTCAGAAAAGCCTGTTCTCCCAAGCTGGGTGTTGGATCCTGAGTCTGCCCCTCCTCAGCCAGGGCGAGGTGACAGCAGCCGGCACGGCCAGGTGACAGCCCAGTGTCAGCTGGGCCGGGTGCTGGCTCCCATCCAGCTTTTAATTCACCTTTATTTCCTGAAACCTCAGCCCGGGCGGCTTCCCCTCTGCTCCACGTGCCGGAGGCGATGGCTCGGGCGTTCCTCATGTCCTGGAAAGGACCCGGGACCCGGACCCGGCGCTGTGTGCCGGGATCGTGTTTGCGCAGCGATAACCCAGAGCTCCGCAGAGCCAAACCCGAGGCGGGTCCTAGCCCGGCTCCTCTCAGCCCTTCTTTCCTCCGTTCTCCCCACCGTTTTCCTCACTCCTGCCCCTTTTTCCCCGTCCCGGCCTTTTTCCCCCCTCTTGTCCTCTCCTCACCCCCATTCCCGTTGCCTTTCCCTGCCCTTTTCTCCCCATCTTTTTTCCCCCTCTTTCCTCTCTCTCATTTTTCTCCCCGCTCTTTTTCCCACCACCACCTCTTTCCCCCCCAAACACTTCTCCTCCCCCCACGCCCCAGATAAAAAACGAAGGCACCAAGAGCTGTCTGGACGTTGGGGAGAACAACCACGGTGGGAAACCTCTCATCATGTACCCCTGCCACGGGCTGGGGGGAAACCAGGTGGGTTCCCCAAAGGCCCCCCATCATTTCCCCCTCTGCTCCCCCCGGGGCAGCTCCCGGGGCGCAGCAGTGACGGCCCCGCTCGGCTGTTCCCGCAGTACTTTGAGTACACGAGCCAGCGGGAGCTGCGCCACAACATCGGCAAGGAGCTGTGCCTGCGGGGGGCTGCGGCCGCTGCCGAGCTGGGCGAGTGCCAGTTCCGAGGGAAGCCCGGCCGGGTGCCCCCCAGCGAGGAGTGGGACCTGGCGCAGGTGAGGAGACCCCTCCACCCCGGGAATGCCCCCGGGTACGGCGGAATCGTGCCCGTCACGGTGCTGCTCCTCTGGGGCTGTTTCCCCTCGGCCCCGTGCCGTGCTCACCCCGCGCTCGCTCATTGATCGCCGGGGTTGTTTCTCGGCAGAACCGGCTGATCAAGAACTTGGCCTCGGGGATGTGTCTGACGGCCCGGGGGAAGCACCCGGCGCTGGCTCCCTGCGACCTCACGGACCCGCACCAGCTCTGGTCCTTTACCTAAAAGGGAGGAGAGCCCCCGGCCGGCCCCGGCCACGCTCAGGAAACCAGGATCCAAAAAACTTCCTTCTTCGCTTTAATTTAAGAAGTGAAAGCCTTAAATATGCTGCATTTTGTGGTTGCCTTGAACTGAATCCCGTACCTTTGGGAGCCGGGCTCTGCCGGGGGCACCCCACGGACCCCGAAACGCAGCGGCCGTGGCGAGGACGCTCCTGCGGATTCTCCTCGGAAGCCGCTGCTCATCCTCCCTCTCCCGGCTCCAGCCAGAGACTCTTCAGTTCATATCGGGCATTAAAAACGTGGATGCGCCTCCCCAGATGTGGAATCCCGGCGGAGAGGATGATGGTGACCGCGGGGCTCCTCCCGTCCAGAGGGGATCGTGGCTTGCGGTGGCCCCTGGCGGGCAATGGGAGAAGCTGGGATCTGTGCCTTAGGAATCGCGTTGGATTTGAAGAGGGGAAAGGAAGTTGTTAGATTTTTTTGGTTTTTATTATTATCATTAAAAGGTGATGATTCCTTGATGCGATTCTGCTTGTGCTGAGCAGGAGGAGCTTTCCCTTGGTGGCACCACAGAATTCTCCTGAAGAAGATCCTGGGTACCACATCTACTCTGTTCTGCATTTTTTGTCTATCCCAACACCTGAAGCTGCCACTTTTGTTGCCATTTCATTTTTGGGGGAGGGGGAGAGGGGGTGTGGAATCCTCCTGGACAAAACAGGAATGGGGAGAATCTGTCCTAGACACAGAACCTCAAATAAAGAGATGATTTATTTTACACAAATCCTGTCTTTGATCCTTCTGCATTCCCACACACCTCTCACTTGATATCCCTCCCTCTTCTTGTTCTAGAAACTCCCGATTTAGAGCAAAATGAGTTGGCAGCTCTTAGTGCCACAGCTGGGGGATCAGTTTTGGATTGAGGTGTCCCTGTGTAGGGCGCAGCCGTTGCTGCTGTCCCTCACCCCGTGCCCTTGGTGCTGACAGAACAAGCATGGCACTATTTGGAGATTGTGTTCCTGTCAACTCTCATGTTTTCCTTGGAGATAAGGGCAGAACTGCAGCAGGTGCTTTTCATTGCCTTCAGTTTTGTTGCCCTGGGTGACCCCATGACCCCCGTGAGCCCAAATGCTGTTTGCCAGCGCCTGTGCCTCGAGAGCCGGGGCTCCCCCCAAAAACAGCCTCAGGGTGGAGTTCAGGGGGTAAAAAGGGACACAGCTTTGGCCAAAAGTCCAGGCTTTGTTTCAAACCATGCTGCTGCTGCTTCATTTTGCCCCAAGCTCAGGTCCCGGGGAGGCCGAGCCCCGGCCCTGCTCCAGCGCTGGCTGTGCTGGGGGCTCGGGGAGGGGGTGAAGGTCGTGCCCTGTTTGTGCCTCGATTTCCCCATCCCAGCGCCCACGCGGCTCCGTTCAGGTGTTGGATCGAGCTCTTGGAGCCACCCCCCAAATCGAGGCCACGGAGAGCTGCAGCCAAGGTCTTCTCGGGCCGGGAGCGGGCCAGACTCGTGCCACCGCTCTGGAACTCGGGAACAGGAGGTGCCAGCGCAGCAGGGCAGCGTCTCCCTGGGATCCAGAGCCGAGGGACGCTCGGGGTGTCCCTGGGCTGCCCCGGCCTCGGCGCTGTGTGTGCTCGGGCAGAGGGGCCAAGGCCGCTGGCCGGGGCCGCAGCACCTGCTTCCCTTCCCGCGCCTCCTCCCGCGGCCCCGTTAAAGCTCCCGCGGGGCAGCGCCTCGGTCCCACCGCGGACACCGCGCTCCAGGATGATGCTGCAGCTCGTGCTCCTCGCCGCGCTCGCCCTGTGCGGTGAGTCCCGCCCGGAGCCTTCGGCCTCGGCGCCTCCTCAAACCGCCCCCGAGCCGCCCCCCCGGTGGGGACTCACGCCGTCCCTCTGTCCCCAGGGCGCTGCTCCGAGCTGGACGTCGAGAACATGCAGCGGGTGGTCGGAGGGACCGAGGCGCGCTCGCACGCCTGGCCCTACCAGGTGGGTCCTGCCGCCGTCCCACGGCCGCTGCCGGGGCTCTCCTCGCTCCGGGAGCCTGTGCTGAGCCCCGCGCCGTGTCTCGCCCCCCTCCCCAGATCTCCCTCCAGTATTACTCCGGGGGCGGCTGGCACCACACCTGCGGAGGCTCCCTCATCCAGAGGAACTGGGTGATGACCGCCGCCCACTGCGTGAACAAGTGAGCAGGGCGGGGACCCCTCCTTCCTCTCGCCGAAGCTCCTTTCCCCCAAAAGCCTTCCCAAGGAGAAATTCTGCCTGCCCCAACCCCGCAGAGCAGCCGTCCTTGGGGGGCTTTTGGGGCTCCTCTGGCAGGGGCTCCATGGGGCTTCCGTGGGAGCATCCTCTCCCTGCTCTGAGCCTCCCGGCTCCACGCTCCGAGTGCCCGGGATTCGGGGCTGATGGAGGTTTTCGCACCTTGCCGGCAGTAACATGAACTACCGTGTTGTGGCCGGCGAGCACAACCTGAACAAGAACGAGGGCAGCGAGCAGATCTTCAGCGTCAGCAAGATCATCGTCCACCCCTACTGGAACCCCAACAACGTGGCCGGAGGGTAACGGCGGCGGGAGGGAGAGCTGGGGGGAGCCCGGCCGGGATTTGGGGGAGGGCTCCTCGTAACATCCTCCCCCTCGCCCCGGCAGCTACGACATCGCCCTGTTCCGCCTGAGCGGCTACGCCACCCTGAACAACGCCGTGCAGCTGGCGGTGCTGCCCCGGGAAGGCACCATCCTGCCCGACGGCTACCCCTGCTACATCACGGGCTGGGGCCTGACCCGCAGTGAGTGACGGGCTCCCCCCGCCCCAAAGTGCCCCGAGGCCGGGCTACGCCGGCAGCCGCGGGAGGAGCTCTCGGAGCCCTTGGAGGCTTCGCTCGGGGCTCTCTGCGGGTGCCCAGCGCCGGGCCGGGGCCGTGCCGAGCTCTGGGGGAACGGACGGACGGACGGGCGGACGGACGGGTGGACGGGGCCAGAGGGGCTCGGCGCGGGGCCGGGCTCTGCTTTGACCGGCGCCGGGTCCGTGCAGGCAACGGGCAGCTGTCCAGCGTCCTGCTCCAGGCCTACCTGCCCGTCGTGGACTACCAGACCTGCTCCAGCCCGTCCTACTGGGGCTCCACCGTCAAGAACACCATGGTGTGCGCCGGCGGGGACGGCGTGCGCTCCGGCTGCCAGGTCCGGCCGCGGCCCCCGCGCTGCCCCCGCCGCCCCCGGCGCCCCCCGCAGCCCCGGCTCACGCCGCTCCTCTCTCCGCAGGGCGATTCCGGCGGTCCCCTGCACTGCGCCGTCAACGGGCAGTACCAGGTGCACGGCGTCACCAGCTTCGTGTCCAGCCAGGGCTGCAACGTCGTCCGCAAACCCACCGTGTTCACCCGCGTCTCCGCCTACATCTCCTGGATCAACAGCGTAAGGCGGCCGGGCCGGGCCGGGCCGGGCCGGGCC
>NC_031798.1:318687-320625 GCF_001522545.3 Parus major | reverse complement strand
CAAAAAAATTAAATAAATCCATTTGGGGCTGCTTTGGAAAATACATAAATCCCAGCAGCAGGTTTTGTTTCTCTGTGTGTGTTTGTGTGTGATTTATTTTGCTTGTTTGTCCTAAGTTGCATTGACTGATGTGGAACATGCAGTATCCACCTGCCCAAACAATAGAAAATCCTTTTTTTTTTTGTGTTTTTTCCTTTTTTTTTTTTGTTATTTTTTTTTGTGTTTAAATGTTTGTTTACAGGGTCCTTTAAACAGGTGGTGGGTCACTGCTTTTAGATGCAACGCTGTCACACAGTAAGCAGACTATGTTTGGTATAAGATCTTCAGGTAAGTGTCTCCACAGCTCTTCTGTATTGATATATTTCAAGAAGTTTGTAAACAATTTTTTTGTCGTTTTCTTTTTTTTCGCTTGCAAATACTTTAATTCATACAATTCTACTATTTTCTTTTTTTTTAAATTAAATTATTTTTTAAAATTTTTTTTTTTCTTTTTTAATCTATTTTTTTTTTCTCCTCCTCTCTGTGTGTATGTGTGTATTTACGTGGGTTTTTTTATTTTTTTTTTGTGTGTGTCTCAACACTTGTGTTCCCTGTCTTTTTGTCTCTTTGCCTTTTCTCTCCTCCCTTCCTCCGCCCGCTGCTGTTTCTCCTTCTCGGGTTTGGTGACGCTGTCGTAGGAGGGCAGCGACGCCGTGGACGGGGTTCCTTCCTTTTTCTCCCGGTTTGCTCCCCCGTTTTCCAGTTTGGAGGCGGCGGGTCTCCGGCTGATGAATCCTCGTCGCGCCAAACGAGCCCTGTAGGCCCTCTGGATCACCACGGCCGACACCTCCTCCTGCTTGCGCCGCAGCGTGGTGGTGATGGGCTCATAAGACACTTTGGAAGGGTTGGAAGCCACGAACCTCTCCTCCATCTGCTGCCTCAGGATGTCCAGCTCCCCGCTGTCCCCCAGCACGCGTTTGGTGAAGGCAAACAGGATGTCCAAGCAGTGGATCCTGTCCCCGCTCACCATCGGCAGGTCCATGGCGATGAGTTCGATGGTGTTGGGCTTGGGGACGCGCAGCGGGTGCTCCAGGGCGTCGGCGAAATCCGCCAGCTTGCTGTACTCGATGAACTGCGTGGCGTCGGGGTCGAACTTCTCCCAGATCTCGTAGAAGGTCTCGAAGTCGTCCTCGCTCAGCGGGTCGGCGCTCTCCTCCGTGGCCACGCTGAAGTTCTCCAGGATGATGGCGATGTACATGTTGACCACGATGAGGAAGGAGATGATGATGTAGCTGACGAAGAAGAAGATCCCCACCGAGGGGTTCCCGCAGTCCCCCTTGAAGCCGCTGCCCGGGTGCTCCTTGTCCAGGTCGCAGTCGGGCGGGCGGTTGAGGATGGGCAGCAGGAGCCCGTCCCAGCCCGCCGACGTGGTGATCTGGAACAAGCAGATCATGCTGTTGCCGAAGGTCTCGAAGTTGAACATGTCGTCGATGCCGGCCTCGTGCTTGACGTAGGCGAAGTTGGACATGCCGAAGATGGAGAAGATGAACATGACCAGGAAGAGCAGGAGGCCGATGTTGAACAGGGCGGGCAGGGACATCATTAAGGCAAAAAGCAGCGTGCGGATCCCCTTGGCTCCCTTGATCAGGCGCAGGATGCGGCCGATGCGAGCCAGGCGGATGACTCGGAACAGGGTGGGGGACACGAAGTACTTCTCGATGATCTCGGCCAGGAACATCCCTGAAGGACAGAGGAAACCAGGGTGAGGGTGGGGAGGCACGGGCTGCTGCTCCCTCTGGGCACCGAGACGGGTGGGACACGTGGTGGGGTCTCAGGGGGGGTCTGGGAGCAGAGGTGGCACCTTCAGGAAGGTAAATCCTCCTCAAGTGGAGCAGCAGCTCCAACCTCTGCTCCCTGTGGCCAGGGCCAGGCTGAGGGAACAGCTGGAGCTGTGGAAAA
>NC_031798.1:315974-318303 GCF_001522545.3 Parus major | reverse complement strand
AAAAGGTTCTCCAGAGCTCCAGGAGAGCAGGAAAAGGTTCTCCAGAGCTCCAGGAGAGCAGGAAAAGGTTCTCCCAGAGCTCCAGGGGTGCTGGGACAGCGCTCCAGGGATTGTTGTGGGGTCTGTGCAGGAGCTGCAGCTGCACTGGATGATCCCTTCCAGCTCAGGACACTCCAGGATTCTGTGATTCAAGGTCCTAACTCAAGGGAGAGGGAAGAGGTTGAGCCAGAGAAGGATCCATCCCTCCTGGACACTGATGATGGAACCTCCTGGGGGTGTCTGCCCCCAGTGCCTGACCCTGCCAAGGCAGCCAGGCCCCAGACTCAGCCCTGAAGGCGCTAAAAGTGAGCGAGATAAACCCGATTTGGAGCAGCAGGAAAAATCTGGGGCTGAGTTTCAGGCTGTGGGATGGTCTGAAGGCTGGTGGTTTGAGTGGTGCCTCACTCCCACCCCTTTGTGAGGTTTATTTTGGGGATCAGACGCTGAAAACCTCAAAACCTGCTGGAGGAAAAGCGGATTTAACACTCAAACAAACCCCAGTCGAGATGGCAAATCCTGTGCTGTGGCAGGAAGCTTTTTCAGAGGTTACTGAGCATTAAAACATCCTGATGAGGTGAGTGAAAGTTCAGTTTTAAAGACAAAAAAAGCGAATTCCAAGCGTTTTACTCCACACTGCTGGAAAGGAAGGTCAGAACCGAGAGAAGAGACACCAGGGCAGACAAATCCCACCACGACCTCCTCCCAAGGCTCAAGGAGAACCCTTCAAGAGCCGAACGTCCCTTCCAAAAAAACCAACTTCCACCTCGGTGCCACACTCACCCACGATGGACAGAATGACCACCACGAAGTCGAAGATGTTCCAGCCGATGGTGAAGTAGTAGTGGCGCAGGGCGAACATCTTCAGCACGCACTCGCAGGTGAAGAAGATGACGAAGACGAAGTTGATCCAGTAGAGGATGTCCTCCATCTGCTTGCTCTGCGTGTCCGTCTCCACCATCATGGTCACCATGTTGAGGCAGATGAGCATCATGATGACGATGTCGAAGGCTTGCTGCGTGACGAAGTCGAAGACGGCGCCCTGGACGCGGTTCTGCGGCGGGGGAGAGACGAGGAGCGGCGTTTGGAGAGGAGGTCGGGGAGCTTTGGGCTGCTCGGGGTCGGGGATGGCCCTGAAATGATCCCGTTCCACCTCCCCTGGCCTGCCCAACCTGCCCAGAACCTGCCCAGGATCTGGGGAAGCACCAGGAGATTCCTCCTGATTTATCTTTGCTCGATAAATGATTCCAGTGCTGGTGGAAAATCATTTATTTTGGACGTGGTTTTGTCGTTATTGAACAAAGCTTTTGGGGAAGATCCTGTCCAGCAGCCAGGCTTAATAATTATTGGAATTATTGGAATATTTGTTGGAATTATTGTTGGAATTACTGGAATAATTCTTGGAATTATTGGAATAATTATTGGAATAATTATTGGAATAATTGTTGGAATTATTAGAATAATTATTGGAATTATTGGAATAATTGTTGGAATTACTGGAATAATTGTTGGAATTATATTGGAATAATTGTTGGAATTATTGTTGGAATTATTAGAATAATTGTTGGAATTACTGGAATAATTGTTGGAATAATTGTTGGAATTATTAGAATAATTGTTGGAATGATATTGGAATAATTGTTGGAATAATTGTTGGAATAATTAGAATAATTATTGGGATAATTGGAATAATTGTTGGGATAATTGGAATAATTGTTGGGATAACTGGAATAATTGTTGGGATAATTGGAATAATTGCTGGGATAATTGGAATAATTCCAGCCAGGAGAAAGGGAATGCTCCTGGAGACAAAAATTCCATTTAAATCTGCTCCACATCTCCTCCCTGCACTCACCAGAGGTCGGGGAATGGGTTTTTGAGGCTTTTTGGAGCCCAGTTTTTTCATGGCATTGTAGTATTTCTTTTGTTCTTCTGTCATGAAAATGTCTTGACCTCCAAAGTAAAGGAGAAAATAAAAAATTTGGTTACAATCAGCTCATCAAGAAAGCAAAAGAGGAAATCCCAGCTGGGTGGTTGTTATTTCAGACAGAAATAATTCACATTAATACCCCAGAGTGCACTGATCTCCCTTTAAAAATGACATTCATTTTAAAATTTTAACATTAAAATTTTATTTTTTTTCCTTTTAAAATTTTAAAATTAAAATTTAATTTCTTTTCTTTTAAAATTTTAAAATTAAAATTTTAATTTATTTTCTTTTAAAATTTTAAAATTAAAATTTTTTTTTTTCCTTTTAAAATTTTAAAATTAAAATTTCATTTTTTTTTCTTTT
>NC_031798.1:305031-315897 GCF_001522545.3 Parus major | reverse complement strand
ATAAAATTTAAAGGAAAAGGTGTAAAAAAAACCCCCCAAATGCCCCAAAATGAAGCCCAGGGGAAATATTTAATTTACCTTGAGCTACATTTTGGTGCATTTTGGGTTTTTTTTTAGGAAAGATGTAAAAAAACCCCAAAATGCCCCAAAAGAAAGCCCAGGACAAATATTTCATCCACCTTAAACTACATTTTCTGCTCCCTGTTGTTCTCAGCTGCTCCTGGGAGGCCCCAAAAAGCCAAAAAAAATCAGTTTTATGCCCCAAAATGATTTTTATTTTGCAGATAAACCCAGGGCCTGGAACAAGCAGCAAACAAAAATCACTTATCTTTTTCTTCTGTTGATTGAAGTTGTCGATGATGACGCCGATGAACAAATTGAGGGTGAAAAAGGAACCGAAGATGATGAAGATGACGAAGTAAATGTACATGTAAATGTTGTCCTCGTACTTGGGCTGTTCTTCTTGCTGAAATGGAGATAAAAAGAGCAAAAAATGACATTTTAGAGACAAAAATCCATGCAAAATGAGATTGGTTGTGTTTCTAAATTCGAAGATGTTGGGCTGAAAAGATCCAAAAATCAGAATATTTTAACTTTTATTTGTAAATATTAATTGTGAATATTATATATTCAAAAAAAAACCTGTTCTGCAAGTTTTAGTCTTGATTTTAGCAAAGCAAAAGAGCAAAAGGAAATAAAGGGAGGGGAGTTTTTGGGGTTTTTTTGTACCTTTCTGGAATCAACAGCTGCGTACATGATGTCCATCCAGCCCTTGAATGTAGCCTGGCAAAGAAAAGAAAGAATTCACCCAAAATATGAGAATGAACCTGAATTGTGACTCCCTGCCACTCTGGATGGTCCTGTATAATAAACTTTATTATTATTTAAATATTTTTCTTTTCATTTCATCTTTTTTCATTTAATAAATCTATTTTTTTCAGTTAATAAATCTCTTTTTTTAGTTAATAAACTTATTTTTTTTGTTTAATAAATCTATTTTTTCAGTTAATAAATCTATTTTTTTCAGTTAATCTATTTTTTTCAGTTAATAAATCTATTTTTTTATAATTATTTTTGTTTAATGAACATGAGGAAAAACATTAGGGGGTTGAGGGGGGATCAGGAGAAATCCATGCTTGGGTAAAAACAATATTAATATTAATAATTAATATGTAAATTGTGTAATGATAGAGTATAAAACATGTTCAGCTCTAAACCAAGAGGGGTCAGATTTGGGTCTGTGAACCCCTGACACCCAGAGCTCTTAAATAAATATAAATATAAATGTAAATATAAATATATAAATATAAATATATAAAAATAAAAATGAAAATGTAAATAAAAATGTAAATATAAATATATAAATAAAAATATAGATATAAATAAAAATATAAATATATATATATATAAATATAAGTTAAAAATAAAAATAAAAATAAATATAAATATATAAAAAATATAAAAATAAAAATAAAAATATAGCTATAAATATAAATAAATATAAAAATATATATAAAAATATAAATATAAATAAAAATAAATAAAAATATAATTATAAATGTAAATATAAATATAAAAATATAGATAAAATATAAATATAAATAAAAACATTAATATATAAATATATAAAAATATAAATAAAAATATAAATATATAAAAATAAAAATATAAAAATATATAAATATATAAAAATAGATAAAAATAAATATATAAAAATATATAAAACATATAAAATATATAAAAATATAAATATAAATATAAATAATAAAAACAAAAATATAAATCTAGCACCTTCCTATAATCACCCATGATGATGTGAGTCCCTGAACACTAACCCCATTATTTCAGAGAGAGGAGAACTCTACAGCAAACCCAACTCACCACCTGCAGCAGAGCCAGATATCCTGCCCCAACATTGTCAAAGTTAATTTTCACATTCTTCCAGCGGATCTCGGTGGAGTTGGGAGGCATCAGAGCTTCGCAGTCTGTCTTGTTGTTAACAACATCTATCTCAAAGCGATGCTCAGCTGTTTCATTAAAGCAGTAATGATATTTCCCGGCAAACAGGTTAACCCCCATAATGCTGAAAATCAGCCAGAAGATAAGGCAGACCAACAAGACATTCATAATGGAAGGGATAGCGCCAACCAAGGCGTTGACAACCACCTGTGTTGGGAGGGGTGGGAAAAAGTTTCAGTATAAAACACGAGGCAGGAGACAGCGAGCATCAGTACAGCTGTTTTTGGGGGGGAACAGCTGGATGGGGCCACTGACACCTCAAATTTTGCTCCACGTGGAGGTTGGAAGTGATTCCACTCGGATTTTGCTCCATGTAGAATTTAGAAGTGATTCCAAGCTTCAAATTGTGTTTCAGAGCTCTGTTTTCCAAATAAAAACAGGCCACGTTGTTGGGATCTATTTTGTTTATTTTTTTTGTTGATTTATTTTGTTTATCTATTTTGTTCTTCAATTAATTAATTAATTAATTAATTAATTAATTCTTTTATCTGATTTGAATTGCCCAGAGGGACAGGGGGGGCTCAGACTCTCAGGGATGATCATTTTGCTCCATGTAAGAAGTTTGAAGTCATTCCAAGCTTCAAATCGTATTTCAGAGCTCTGTTTTTTGAAATAAAAACCGGCCAAGTTGTTGTGATTTATTTTGTTTTATTTATTTTGTTCTTCAGTAATTCTTTGATCTGATTTGAATTGCCCAGAGGGACAGAGGGGCTGATTCCAACCTTCAAATTGTATTTCAGAGCTCTGTTTTTGAAATAAAAACAGGCCACGTTGTTGGGATTTCTTTTGTTGATTTCTTTTGTTGATTTATTTTGTTGATTAATTTTGTTTTTTATTTATTTTGTTTTTTATTTATTTTGTTCTTCAGTAATTCTTTGATCTGCTTTCAATTGCCCAGACTCTCACAGATGAAAGGATGGAATTTTCCCCAAATCTTTTGCTGATAATTCAGGATTTTATCGCTCAGTGGCTCCCTCCAGCCATTCCCCACATTCAAACCAAGCTGTTTTCACTCGGGGCTGGGTCCTGCTCCCACCAGGGGCCGCAGAAATGGGGTCAGGACCCAGCCCAGCATCACTGTGGTCACACCGAAGCCCCGAGTCACAACACCCGAGTCACAACACCCGAGTCACAACACCCAGACCACCCCGCACACCCGAGTCACAGCACCCGAATCACAACACCCGAGTCACAACACCCAGACCACCCCACGCACCCGAGTCACAACACCCGAATCACAACACCCGAGTCACAACACCCAGACCACCCCGCGGACAAAGCAAGGCCACTCGTGGTGTTCCAGGCAGAGCTCAGCATGCACCTGGCAGGACCCGAGGACAGAAAAGCCACGTTCCTCCCTCCGAACGGCACCAAAAAGGGATGGGGATGGCTTTTGGCACACCTCATCTCTCCCTAATTCCAAATTTTCTAATTCCTTTTTTCTAATTCCGATTTTTTCTAATTCCGAATTTTTCTAATTCCTTTTTCTAAAATTCCAAATTTTTCTAATTCCTTTTTCTAATTCCAAATTTTTCTAATTCCAAATTTTTCTAATTCCTTTTTCCTAATTCCAAATTTTTCTAATTCCTTTTTCTAATTCCAAATATTTTAATTTGGGAGCATCGCTGGCCAACACAAATGAGAGCTTTTAACAGAGGCAGCTCAGAGGGATATTCAGTTTTTGATGGAGATCTCCTAATTAAGATTCCTGATTTAGATTAATAAATGAACACGAAATTATAAATTAAATATATAAAATATATTAATATATATATAAATATATAAAAATATATATATAAATACAAATATAAATACACTGATTTATTCCAGCTACCCCACAAAACAATAGAAAGGGGTGAGATCCTGCCACATCCATCAGGGTCATTTCTGGTCCCTGGAATGCACAGAACTTTCCAGAAGGAGCCAAAGGAGGAACATGGCTTTTGTGTGCATGCACATCTCACAGCATCTGAGAGCAGAGCAAGCTCCTGGAAATGCAGATTGTGATGGAGGAGAGAAAAGCAAAGAACTCCAGTTTCAGTCTCCCTTTTTTTGCAATTTCAGACCTCTGTTCTCTGGAATTCACAGGAATTGCTCTGGTTGGGTGGGGAACTGATATTGGTCTCCAAAAATAAAGAATTGGTGAAAATCCCTCATTTTAAATGTGAGAATTCCCTGATTCTACACCAGAAATCTTCTCCCCAGCAGGGCTTAAAAACAGCTTTTATTTTCTCCAGGTTTATTATTTATTATTTATTATTTATTTTATCTAGAAATAAAAGCTTTTATTTTCTCCAGCTTTATTGAAATATTTTATTTCAGGTTCACTGCTAGGCTTTTTCTTTGTCACCAAACCCAACCCAGAAAAAAATCTCCAATTTTGTGGAAAAGGGGAATTTTTTCCTCCTTTCTGCCTCTGCTGAGGATTCAGGTTTAGAATGAAATTTGTGGCACGAGGAAATTTCAGCAGGAGAAGCTCTTGGGGAAGAAGAATCCCTTGGATTTGGAGCTCAGGGGTTTCTGTTGCTCCCCAGGGAATTTGAGGATCCCTCCCCAGCTCCTTGTGCTGGATTTTGGATGCAGAAATCAGGAGGATCCAGGTGGAATTGCTCCACTCACACCCTGAATTAAAAACTCTGCTTTCCCCTTCCTTTATCCTTTAAAAAATGTGATTTTCTTGCAGTATCTCTGGTTATAACTGGGATTTAGCACAAAACCCCACATTCTTAAGAGCACCTGGAAAATCCATTTATACAAAATTGATTTGTTTTTTTTACTCCATAATTTATATTTTTGATTTCTTTTTTTACTCCATAATTTATATTTTTGATTTCTTTTTTTTTACTACATAATTTATATTTTTTGCATGTTCTTAGGAAACTTCTTCAATCCCAAATGGGGAAAAAGATTAAGAAAATTAAGAAAAAATTAAGAAAAAAGCAGCAAAATATCAGAATTTCAGAGGCTGCAATTGAAATATAATAATAATTGAATATATTGAATAATTGAATAATTGAAATATATAATAATTGAAACACCCGAGGGAGTGGTGCCAGCACCAATTCAAGGAAAGCTTTTGTTAAGTTCAATGCTTTTGCTTTGTTCTGGTTCCACAGTGACACGACAGGGACCAAAAAAAGCATGGAAAAAAAAGGAAAAAGGGACAGAAAGGAAAAGTTTCACCACCAGACTGGACTGAGAACAACCAGGTGCAACAAACGGAATGAAACCAAAATTCCCAAAGAGCTGAGCTCCCCCCTGCAGTTTTTTTTCCCTTTTTTAAAACCCCCTTTAGACAAAAATAATTCAATCCAATTCCACCAACACCTGGAAAAATCCAGAAAAAAAAAAACAAACCCAAAGGTGGTTCCAATTCTGCTTTTTTTTTGCACCTGGTGATTCTCCCTAAAAATCAAAATTTCCTCCAAAAGCTGAGAAGCCCCTCGGATGCTGGAGGTCAAAGCCAGGCCAAATGAGAACAGCCAAGTGGCGACATGGGCTACGAAATGGCAAAGTGCTTTGTGCCACTAATTAATGTAATGAGGCAGCTGATGCATCTCCCTTCGTTAAGAGGGGAGGGTGCAGCGGTGGGCGAGGGTTTACATCCAACGTGTGGAGGTGATCGAGTCAGCAGCTGCAATCATGATTCTGTTGGGAATTTTTCTTTCTTTTGATCGTTTCTAGCATGCTTTTAAAATCAAACGGCTCCACGGGCATGCAGAAGGATCAGCTGCTGATGGAATTCTTACCCTCATCCCCTCAAATCGGGATAACGCTCTTAAAGGCCTCAAGGCTCTTAGTGTCCTAAGGGATTTTATGGCACCTAGTTCCGAGTAGCCCAGGGCATTAGCTATAAGGCTGACTAAAGAGACCTACACAGAAAATAGAAAAAAAATAGAAAAAAAGCAAAGAAGAGAGAGAGAGAAAAAAAAAACAACACACAAAAAAAATTGGAAAAAAACCAGAAAAAACCAAAAAAAAACAACAAAAAAAATGAAATAAAATAATAAAAAAACGACAACAAAACGACAACAACAAATAAAAAATAAAGAAATAAAAAAAAAAGAAAAAAGAAAAAAAGAAAAAAATGTTCCAGACTGTTAGATTGGATCCCCTAACCCTGATTGCCCAGCCCAGGAGCCACCTGGGCCGCCCCAAATACCGAAGCCATGACACCAGCTGCCTACTTCACTTGACTGAACCGACCTGGAAGGAAATAATGTGGTTGAGAAAAGAACAGAGGGGAAGAGATCAGTGAAAAAAAAGGAGGAGAGGAAGAAGAGACACACACTGAGAAGAAAAGAGAGAAGGGGGCTGTTGGAAGGAAGGAAGAACCCAAACGATGACAAAAACCTTACCCTCGCCCTTTTACCGGCTGCAGGGATCCCGGCGGCGCCCATGAAATTTAAGCCAGACAAATGTTAAAGGTACCTGTGAGAAAGAATACAGATAAATACAAACACTGCACACCTGGGAAATTTCCAGGGAATTTCCTGGGAAAATTCCACTCGGGAATTCCTCAGACTCTTTTTTCCGGCTCCTCCTGAACCCCCTCTGGATTGGGGTGGGCACTGAGGATTGGGGGTGTTCTCTCCCTGATCCCGCTTGGGTTGAGCTGTAGAATTCCTGATCCGTTTTCCAGTGGTTTTCCAAGCATGGGGACAGCCCAGTATAACCCAGTAAAACCCAGTAAAACCCAGTAAAACCCAGTACAGAGCGGTGTTTCACCGGCTCCTGCGGATGCCGAGGTTGGGATTGGGGGGAAACCAGGAAAAATTGGGAAAAACGAGGATGGGATGGAGGAAAATGGGATAGAACAGGAAAAATTGGGAAAAATGAGGATGGGATGGAGGAAAATGAGATAGAACAGGAAAAATTGGGATGGGATGGAGAAAAATGGGATAGAACAGGAAAAATTGGGAGAAACGAGGATGAGGAGGAGGAAAATGGGATAGAACAGGAAAAACGAGGATGGGATGGAGGAAAATGGGATAGAACAGGAAAAACGAGGATGGGATGGAGGAAAATGGGATAGAACAGGGCTGGGATGAGGAGAAACGGTCCCCTGGATTCCCAGGAACTGCTTTTCCCGGGGTTTTTACCACATCCCTAAATCAGAATCTCCAGTTTTCCCCGTTTTTACCCAATCCCAGCTCCTAAATTCTCCGTTTTTCTCCATTCCAGCTGTTTTCTCCCCACCCCAATTTTCCTCCCATTTTCCCCAATTTCCCCCCCAATTTCCCCTCATCCCAACCCCGTTTTATCCCATTTTTCCCCCATCCCATCCCCATTTTGCCTGATTTTTTCCCCCTATCCCAGCCTCAGCAGCGGAAATGAAGCACTGGGATGAACTGGTTTATACTGGGCAAACATTTCTGCTCTAAACCTGAATTCTCAGATCTCCTGAAAGCCACCAAGCCACGAAAACAGGGACAGACACGGCACAGCAGCTGCCACAATTCCCATTTTTCGTCAGACAGAAAAGGAGACGTGAATCCTTTTTAAAATCAAATTAAAAGACATCCAAATACAGAAATAAACAAAAAAAACCCCCAAAAATGCCTCCTCCTGGAACAGGTGGGGTTTGAGCTGGATTCTCAGAATAGGAAATTTCCTAGGGGTCAGTTTTTTATAGAAAAAATTAGAATTATATAATAATAATAATAATAATAATAATAATAATATAAAAATACACTATCTATTATATATAAATATATATTAATATATAACATACTACATATTATATTATATATAAAATATAATATATAATATATAATGTATAATAAATATAATAAATATAATAAATATATAGAAATAGATATTTATATATAATATATAAATATATTTATATAAATATATATGTGATAAATATATAAATATATAGAAATATATATCTTTAGATAATATATAAAATATTTATATAAATATATATTATATAATAGATATTAATAAATATATTTTTATATAACATATGTAAAATATATATTTAATATATACAATAATATATAAATATATTTACAATATATTCTCGGATACAATAAAAACTCCAGTGGATTTGGAGATGTGGTTTATTTACCAATTAAAAAAAAATATAAATAAAATAATACATAAAAAAAAATTATTTTAAATTTTAAAAACTGCCCCTGGAAGTGCCCAAGGATGGAGCTTGGAGCACCCTGGATGAGCTTTAAGGTCCCTTCCTTAAAAATCCGAAATAAAATATCTAATTCAATATAAAACTTGGATGGATTTGGAGATGTGGCTTATTCACCAAATAAAAAAATATATAAATAAAATAAATTATTTTAAATTTAACACCGGGAGTGCCCCTGGAAATGCCCAAGGATGGGGCTTGGAGCACCCTGGATGAGCTTTAAGGTCCCTTCCAACTCAAACCATTCCACAATTCCATGATTCCATCTACAAAGAATCCTCTTTTTTTTTTTTACAGCTCCTTCCCCCTGGGGATAACACCTGGCTCCCGAGCAGGATGCCAAGACCACGACAGAAAAAGTTGGAGTTTTTAGGATTTTGAGGATTAGGACATTCCAACAGGAGACACAGCAGGCACCGAGGTCGGACAAAGGGAATCCCAGACTGACTGGAAAGCAGAATCCTTCATTATTACCCAGTAAAAGTCTTCACAAACACACCCAGCAAGGCTTTGGGGATGAGGGGAATTGGACAATGCTATAGGAACCTGTAAAAATAACATCCAAGAGCGTTGTTAGGATGGCAAAGGCTCATTCCCTGCTGCCCTGGCCCCTTCCGCGCCACAATTTGGGTTAAAAAAAGGTGATTCCACACATCCGGCACACAAAGCGTCGCTGAGGGGTATTTTGGCATATCAAAGTCACATTTCAGATTTTAATTTTTATTTCTTTTTAAGGGAAAAGCTGTTCTGTGACACCAAGGGAAAACAGGAATTCCTCCTAAAGCCCTGGGGATTTTAAATCATTCCATACTTGTTCCCTTTCGCTCTTCCCTTCCTGCCTGGGAAATTCCAGATCTTTCTTCCACTCCCAGACACGTGGGAAGGAAATCAAAGTTGTGCCAGATCTGCCCCTTTAAAGCTGCATTTCATCCAAAATTAAAATGTTGGAATTAAAATGATGGAATTAAAATGTTGGAATTAAAATGTTGGAATGAAACTGTTGGAATTGAAACTGTTGGAATTAAACTGTTGGAATTAAAATGTTGGAATTATTAAAATGTTGGAATTCAAATGTTGGAATTATTAAAATGTTGGAATTAAACTGTTGGAATTCAAATGTTGGAATTCAAATGTTGGAATTAAAAAACTTGTACTTTATCCTCAGGCAGAGAGAGAGATCCAGGGTTAAACTGTCAGAAAATAAAATTTATCACGTGGCAGATGTGTCCAAGGAAAGGTTTGGAGGGGATCAGAGAGGATTTTTTTAAAAAAGAAATAAAAGAAAATTTCAAATTTCAGTTTTCCTACAGGAAACACAGAATTTTAGTCACTTCTGCCCCTGAATTCCAAGCTTAGCTCCTTCCACCTACTCAGGAATATTTCCAGAGTGATAAATGGTGCTGAACAACTGAATCATACACAGAGTGTTCCAAGGGGAAAAAAAATAAATTGGTGATTCTTTTTTAACATTTCTGCTCTTGGGGATCCCAGCTGGATGTGATGAAACCTTTTAAAAGGATTCAGGAATTCTGGATTTCTGAAATTTCCTACAGGATTTTTATCACTTGGGACAGCATCGATCCCATCGGTTTTAAATTCCCTCGCTAAAACTAAACCAAATTTATTGCTAAAACTTCTCCCTATTGATTCATTTTTCTTCTAATTCTACCATTTATTCTCTTTTTTAATTTTATTTCTCAGATTGATCCTCCCTCCCAAGATGTTCTGCAGGAGGATTCCAGGGTGGAGCTGCCCCTCTGAGTTTTCTGCTTCGATGGGATCCTGCTTTTCCTTTGGATTTGTGCTAAAATTAAACTTTACTATAAATATAAATACTAACTGTGTAAAATTAAACTTTCCCAAGGATTCCCAGCGCTCAGAACACACCTGGTGGGGTGGTGGGATGGGGAAATTTTACTGCCTCATCACCCCCTCATCGTTAATAACGCCAGAAAACCATTTATTAATTTAAAATATCACCAGGAACTGCCACACCTGCACAGCTCAAAAACCTCCCAGGGGCTGCACACCCCAGCAGACCTCCTCAAAATTCTGTTTTCAGCAAAGCAAAAGAGCTGGAAAATCCTCCTTGATCCCTGCAGGGCAGAAATCCCAATAAAAACAAACCCAAATCGAGGTTTTTTGATTTGGGGGTGTTACAAATGCACATCGAACTATTGGCTTTTCTCAAGTATTATAATCAATATTTTATGTATAAGATTAGAAAAATTAGCTGTAATAATATAGTCTATCTCTGTTATTAATAAAATTTAGAAATAGTGATATAATACATATATATTAAGCTATGACATAGCATTAAAACAAAAACTACTTTTATTTGTGGAACCCAAAGACTGAAAAAGATATAATAATAAAATAAAAAATAGCTGGAGATCTTTTTTTCCTTTTGTAAATTCTCTTATCCAGAAGAACTCTTGGGAGGGAGGAATTTATTGCATTTCTGGTATCAGAATTTGATTTGATTTGAATTCTCAGTTTTATTGGGAATGTAAATCTCGATGGCACCAAGAGGATTGATTTATCGGGAAGGGGGCAAGAGAAAACTGAACAGAAGAACCCCAAAGATCCTGAGAAAAATGTCTGAATATGAGTGAGAATTTATGGATATGGATGAGAATTTATGGATATGGATAAGAATTTATGGATTTGTATGAGAATTTATGGATATGGAT
>NC_031798.1:300870-301369 GCF_001522545.3 Parus major | reverse complement strand
GTAATAAATATATTGATTATTAATAGATAGAGTAATTATATAATATTAATATGTTAATATATAAATACATTAACATTATTTAATATTAATATTAAAATATATTGATTAGCAAGATATATTAATTATATTAAATTATTATATTATATTATTATATTATTAATAATATTATTAATATTACATTAATATATAAATATAGATAATATTATTTAATATTACTATTATTGATATTTATTGTTAATATTGAAATTAATATTAATATTATTTAATATTAATATTGAAATTAAACTCAAAGTTTAAAGTAAAAGTTTAAACGAAAAGAAGTTTAAACTAAAAGTTTAAACTAAAAGTCTAAGCTAAAAGTTTAAAATAAAAGTTTAAAGTAAAAGCTTAAAATAAAAGAAGTTTAAAAGTTTAAACTAAAAGTTTAAACTAAAATTTTAAAATAAAAGAAGTTTAAAATCAAAGTTTAAACTAAAGGTTTAAACTAAAATTTTAAAAT
>NC_031798.1:297970-299140 GCF_001522545.3 Parus major | reverse complement strand
AAAGAAGTTTAAAATCAAAGTTTAAACTAAAGGTTTAAACTAAAATTTTAAAATAAAAGAAGTTTAGACTAAAAGAAGTTTAATCTAGAAGTTTTGAGCTGTGTCTCCCCACCAAGACCTGTCCCGTGTCTCGCAGCGCGCCGAAGGCCCCGCGGGACGTCCAGCTCACCTCCTTGCTGCCGTCGGGATCCGTGTCGCTGCTGAAATCCTCCGTGTTGAGGTTCTCGAAGTCGGACTCGCCCACGGCGATGGGCACGCGCACGGTCAGGTTGGGGTTGTTGATGAAGGACATGTGGTCCTCGTCGATGATGTATTTCTCCACGCTGCTCCCGATGCCGCTGGTGGTGCCGTTGCCGTTCTTCTGGAAGTCGATGTCGCGGTTGATGTCGGCGCCGGTGTGGTTGGCGATGCAGTTCACCTTCTTGTCGTACAGCTCGTCCAGGGGTTTCACCTCGTCCGCCTCCCGCTGCTTGAAGTGAGCCTGCATGAACTCGCGCACCTTGGCCTTGGTCCAGGCGATGCCCTTCTTGATGCGGATCACCGAGATCTGCAGGTTGTTCATCTCCCCGTCGTCGTCCGTGGCCGCCAGGTTGTCGGCGCTGAAGGAGCTCAGCAGCAAGGCCAAGAACAGGTTCAGCACCTGCGAGGGAACAGGCGGTGCTGGGCTGACACACAAATCTGGGGTTGTTCCCAGTGCTTGGCACCCCGAGCCCTGCTGGTGCTGTCTCTGGAACCTGCTGGAAACAGCTCTGCTCTCCTACAGACTCATCTGTGCTCGAGGTTTGAGATACGAGACCCTGTCCCTGGAACCTGCTGGAAACAGCTCTGCTGTCCCACAGACTCATCTGTGCTCAAGGTTTGAGATACGAGACCCTGTCTCTGGGCAGGAAACCTGCAGAAAACCTGCTCTGATGTCCCACAGACTCATCCAGGTGCTCGAGGTTTGAGATACGAGACCCTGATGCTGTCTCTGGACAGGAAACCACCTCTGCTGCCCCACAGACTCATCCAGGTGTTCAAGGTTTGAGATATGAGACCCTGATGCTGTCCCTGGGCAGAGGCCACCAAGAAATCCCACCAGGAACCAGTTACTGACCACTAAATTTCCACCCAGAAGCCACCAAGAAATCCCACCAGGAACCATTTACTGACCACTAAATTTCCACACAG
>NC_031798.1:290780-295405 GCF_001522545.3 Parus major | reverse complement strand
AATTCCCATACCAGAGGCCACCAAGAAATCCCACCAGGAACCATTTACTGACCACTAAATTTCCGATGACCATGACCATCATGAAGACAATCAAGCACATGGCCTGGCCTGCCACTTCCATACAATCCCACATGGTCTCAATCCACTCCCCACACAACACACGGAAGACAATAAGGAAGGAGTGGAAGAAATCGTGCATGTGCCAGCGGGGTAGCTCACACTCCGGATTGATCTTGCAGACACACTCCTTGTAGCTTTTGCCAAAGAGCTGCATCCCCACCACGGCGAAGATGAAGACGATGATGGCCAGCACCAAGGTCAAATTCCCCAAGGCACCCACTGAGTTACCAATGATTTTTATCAGCATGTTCAGAGTGGGCCAGGATTTGGCCAGTTTGAAGACTCTCAGCTAGGAAAAAAAACAAAAAAAACCATAAAAATCTTAAACAGAGAGGGAAATAAAGTAGAATTTCCTAAAAAAATTAAGCAGAATTTCCTAAGAAATAAAGCAGAATTTCCTAAAAAAATAAAGCTGAATTTCCTAAAAAATAAAGTAGAATTTCCTAAAAAAAATAAAGCAGAATTTCCTAAAAAATAAAGCAGAATTTTCTAAAAAAACAAAGCAGAATTTTCTAAAAAAATAAAGCAGAATTTCCTAAAAAATAAAGCAGAATTTCCTAAAAAATAAAGTAGAATTTCCTAAGAAATAAAGTAGAATTTCCTAAAAAATAAAGCAGAATTTCCACAACAACCATCTTGTATTTTAGATAAAGGAAAGGCTTCTGCTGCTGAGGTTACAGGGAGCAGAGAATGCAAATTTCTGGAAATTTGGGCTGGAGTTTTGTGCTTTGGTTATTCCCCCACACCCTGATCTCCCCTCCCAAATGAAAATGCAATAGGAAAGAAGAGACCACAAAAAAATGGCACAATTTTATCTCAGTCCCACCCAAACCCACGTTAAAATGGCTCTTCCCTCATCCCACAAAAATGGGAAAAATTCCTTATGTGAGGGGAAAAGCTGGAATTGTGTCAGGGCAGGGAGGGGGTGGAAAATGGGGGAAAAAAATTCTGGTTGGGAACTGCCCCAGAGCTCAAAGAACATTAAGAAAATGTCCAAAAAAAAAGGGTGGGATTGCTGAGGTTCCCTCCCAGCTCAGGACATTCCCTGGATCTCTGAGCTCCACGATAAAAAGGTTGGGAAAAAGCTGGAATGTGGAATACCAATCGGAAAGATCGCAGCACGGAGAGCCCTTCCACATCCGCCAGACTCAGCTCCATCAAACTGAGGGAGACAATAAACCCATCAAAGATGTTCCAGCCTTCTTGAAAATAATAGTATGGATCCATCGCAATGAGCTTGAGGAACATTTCTGCTGTGAAAATCCCAGTGAAAACCTGGAGAGGGGAGGAGAGGCAGACAAAGAACAGAAAAAAAAAGCAAATTTTTGGCTTTTTCTCTGATCTTTAATCGGTTCTAAACGCAAGCCCACATCCATAATCCAGGAATCCCAGCAGGAGAAGGTTTGTGGGGAGTGTTCAGAGCTGCTCCCTTACCAGGTTTCCCACGGAGAGCACGTGCTCGAACTCGGGGGTCATGGGGTGGTGCTCCATGGCCATGAACAACGTGTTCAGCACGATGCAGATGGTGATGGCCAGGTCAACGAACGGATCCATCACAATTAAATTCACAATCTCCTTCAGCTTCATCCAGTAGGGGTGGCACTCCCAGATCAGGAAGGTGTTGGCGAATTTGTACCAGCAAGGGGGACACTTCCTCTGGGACTCCTCCAGCTCTGCAGGTACAGAACAAAACAGAGTTCAGGATTCATCTCCCGGGATGAAGAATTACAAAACTTTGTGAAAATGGCCATGGAGGTGACACGAGAGAAGAGCTGGGGCGGGCTGGACATCAGGAAGAAATTCTTTGTGGGAAGGGTGGTCAAACCTCCCTGCCCAGCAAGGTTTGGAGTGGCCATCCCTGGGAGAATCCGAGGAATTTCCAGCTCTGGGCTCGTGACAGCGCGGGGATGGCTCCCAGGTTAAACCCCGTGACCTTGGAGCTCTCGGAGCCTCAGGGATTTTGGGATTTCATGATTTTACCCAGCTCTGTGACTTCTCCTTTGTCCCCACACAACATCTACCTGCAGCAGGTCACCACAGCTCCACCCCTGAGCCTCAGCCCCACCAGGATGATTCAACGCTAATTATTCCAAACGAAGGGCTAAATTTAACTCGGAACTGATCAAGGTAAAACAGCTCAAAACCCAAGTTACAGATCCCAAACTGCCTCTGCTGCCGGTTTTTAAATAACCGAGATGAATCCTGCGCTGAACACAGCCACGGTCTAAAAGAGGAAAGAGATGACATAATGCTGCGAAGGATTTTCATCAGGAATAACCTGATTAAGACTAACTACATCCATTTCCAGAAACCAAACGCACAAATTTTTAATTCTTAATATTTTTTTCCCCCCACACACCGCCTCACCTCCAGCGCTTAAGGGATAAAAAACCAAACACAAACGAGGAGTTTGAGGCTCGCTGGCTGAGGCAGCGGTGCACCCCTCACCTCTCATTTTTTTTATGGGGAGGGAAAAGGACCACTCTCTTTCCCATTGGTTCTCTGGTTGCTTGGGATTTAGTTGCCTTGGAATTTCTCAAGTTGAAGACGAGGCCCGTGGCGCTGGAGCCCGTAGGCGTTTGCGCGGGAGGGCAGCGGCAGCGAAGCCCCGCTCTGTTTCTAAGTATATTTCGTTTTCATACAATTTTATTGCAGGAGACAGCAGGAACTGGAGATCATCGACCGCGTGTGGCTGCTGCTCGTGAGTTCTGCGCTGGGAAATCTCATCCCCTGCGTGCTGGCCCTTCCAGAATTCCCAGTGGATCCTTTCTCCTGGGGCAGCTCCAGCGCTGCTCTCCCACGGTGGGGATTTCTCCAGGGCTTGGGAGATGACAGAACCCCCCTGAGCTCCTCTGAGCTCCTCACTGTCTTCTCCTCAGCGTAAAGTTACAACTCCTTGCTGCCTTCAGCTCCGTCTCTACGCAATTCTGATGTGAAAACCCAAGTTAAATGAAGTCTAATGGATATTTCTTTATTAATAAAGATCTAAAAGAAGCAGATTTAGGCAAAGCCATGCATGGGCATGTACTGCTCTAGAGCAGGGGGAGCTGGATTCCTCTGGACCAGGTCGCTCCAAGCCTTGCCCAACCTGACCCTGGACACTTCCAGGAACTGGGAAATTCCTCTGGACACTTCCAGGAATGGGGAAATTCCTCTGGACACTTCCAGGAATGGGGAAATTCCTCTGGACACTTCCAGGAACGGGGAAATTCCTCTGGACACTTCCAGGAACGGGGAAATTCTTCTGGACACTTCCAGGAACCGGGAAATTCCTCTGGACACTTCCAGGAACCAGGAAATTTCATCTGGACACTTCCAGGAACGGAGAAATTCCTCTGGACACTTCCAGGAACTGGGAAATTCCTCTGGACACTTCCAGGAATGGGGAAATTCCTCTGGACACTTCCAATAACCAGGAAATTCCTCTGGACACTTCCAGGAACCAGGAAATTCCTCTGGACACTTCCAGGAACTGGGAAATTCCTCTGGGTAACCCAGGGAAGAATTCCTCCCCAACATCCCATCCATCCCTGCCCTCTGGCCATGGGAAGCCGTTCCCTGTGTCCCATCCCTTTATCCCAAGTCCATCTCCAGCTCTCCTGGAGCCCCTCCAGGCACAGGAAGGGGCTCAAGGGTGTCCCTGGAGCCCCAAACCACACCTACCCTCAACGAGGGTGTTGGTCAGCCCGGTCATGACGCTGTTGGTCCGATCCTTCCTTCCGTAGGACGCGTTCACCTGGTCCATGGAGACCAGGAGAGACCCGCCAGGCTTCTTCCTGATTTCGATTTCGGTGGTGCCCTGGAAAATGCAGGTGGTGATTAACTCCAATCTTCTCTCTGACACGCTCCTGGCCCAGGGCCTGCATTTCCTGGGCTCGCCAAACCCAAATCCCTTTCTAAATCCTGAATTTTCCAACATTTTAACACCTTTCCCCATCACCTGGAGCAGGGGCTGGACAGAGCTAAAGGAATTAAACAACAAAGCAGAGATTTACTCAAAAAAAAAAAAACCCTTCCAAAGACACACCTCGCAAAGCGCTGTGGCCACACCCAAGATCAGGAATTCCCCACTTTTATAAGTTCTGGCTCATTACTGGGGTTTGAATATCACACTCTGAGGACCCACCTCGGGCAGGATGCGACCCCCGGGCATGCTGGAGGGCGGCCTGCCGATGAGCGAGACGACGCCGTTGCAGTCCACGGTGCTGTTCCTCTTGACGCTGCGGCGCAGCGTGGGGAAGATGCGCGAGGAGCGGCTGCCCTGGCTGTAGCCGCTGTAGCCGCTGTAGCTGCTGCGCCGGTCGCGGCCGCGGATGGGGATGAAGAGCGAGTCCCTCCTGCCCTCGCTCTCCTCCACCGTGCTGTGCTCGTCGTCCGCAAACTCGTTCTCCGACACCGGGTCGCGGAAGCGGCCCTTGTAGCTGAAGATGCTGCTCTTGCTGTTGTGGCGGGAGAGGAAAGGGGAGCCCGGGATGCTGAGGAGAGACTGGGGAGAAGGGGAAGGA
>NC_031798.1:281628-288719 GCF_001522545.3 Parus major | reverse complement strand
ACCCAAAAACCCCCAGGAGAAGAAGATGAAGAAGAAAGAAGAAGGACAAGAGACAACACCCTAAATCCTCCATCTTGTCCCCTGCTCTCTAAACCACCTTAAACTCTAAACCTCAACCCATTCACCCAGTGATTCAAGAAACTTTCTAATTTACACATTATTTTCAATTTTTTCTACTTACTCTAACGTTGTCTCCATGGTGCTATGTGAAACTCAGTGCTTTTTTGGGTGTCAGAGTTAGGCATTACACATAAAGGTATATACCTTGCATCTCTGACCCCAACATCTTTCTACCATTAACTCTCCATTTTCTGCTTCAAGAAAGAGTTTGGCTCAATTCCCCTGAGTAAAAGGCTTTGGGGCAGGATTGAGATGTTTATTCTCTCGTGGAAGGAAACTTTCCGCCAGAATTTGTTACAATTCTTTATATTCTACCTGTGCAGGTAACAAAATCAACTTCTCTGGCAGCCCTTAGAGCGAGGAATTTCTTTGTTTTCCTCACCTGTGCTTCTTCCTGTTGCTTTTTCAACTGCTCCAGCATGGCCTTGAATTCTGCCTCCTTCTGCTCTGCCTCCTCCAGGGTGGCCTGGTTCTGCTCCTCGTAGGCCATGGCCACCACGGCCAGGATCAGATTCACCAGGTAGAAGGACCCCACGAAGATCACCAGCACAAAGAAGATCATGTAGGTTTTTCCTGCCGCTCGTAAAGTCTAGGAGTGGGAAAGAAGGGCAGAGGGATTAGAAAAGGGAAAGGGAAGCAGCTTCAGGCTTCCCTGATGTGAGATGCACGAGCTGATCCCTGTTTTCTCCAGCTGAATGTTTCTGAGGAAAGCCAGCAGTGCTGAATATTCCACAGCTCAGCGTTTTCCCTGCAGACACTGCACGTTCCCCAGCCGTGAACACAAAAGGTGACATCCACCTTCTCCCCTGAAGGGAACAGACTGAAAAGAATTCAGAGTGTGAAACACAATGCTCAGACTCCCTTAAAACAAACCAAGCCAAGAAAAAAGCTGCTTCAGCAAGGTCCCCAAAGCACCCTCGGCTCAGGAGAAAACTCTCTGCCCTCCAAAGAAGGCTCAACACCACACAGAGCTTCCTCCTGAATTAATTCACAGCTCAGCTGGACCCACCAAACCTTCTGCACCTCAAATCCAACACCTGCTGACAGGCAATGTCCCCTTCCTCCCCACCAAAAATAAAATCTCACTGTGAAGCTTGACCCGCACTCACTCATTCTGAGAGAATAAAACAAAGCTTCTCACATTTCCCTTTGCTGTTTAACCCCCAAATTCCCACCAGGTGTGACGACAAAGCCGAGTTTACTCACTAATTGATACAAGTTTTCCCAGAAGTCCTGAGTCATAAGGCGAAATAAAGCCAGGAAAGCCCAGCTGAAGGTGTCGAAGCTGGTGTAGCCGTAGTTGGGGTTCCGTCCCGCCTTCATGCACGTGTAGCCCTCGGGGCATTGCCTGGGGAGGGACAGGAGCCAGCTCAGGGCTCGGGGCCACCCCTGTCCCCCTGAACTCAGCTCTCTGCAGCTCAGGAGGGATGGAGGATGAGGAGGGAGAGGCAGGAGATGAGGAAGGCCCTGCTGGCCTTGTCCCGTGGAGAGGAGACGCTGCCTCGCGCAGCTTTTCCCCCCTGGCTGAGCCCAAAGCAGCAGCTGGGGCCAGGAGTGAGCCCAGGGCTGGGCAAATCCCCCCTCCTGAGCCTTCATCCACCCTCCTCTCATCATCCTCAGGCTGCATTCACAGGGAAATAACGGCAATTCCTGATGGGGAAATGTCCCTTACGTTGTGCCAGCAATGGATTCGTAATTAGATTAAGAAATCTGAAATCTGGTGAAGTAACACCAGAATCAAGAGAGGAATAATCCAAAAGGTTCTGCCAGCTTTGTATATATAAATAATATAAATATATAAATATAAATATAAATATATAAATATAAATATAAATATGAATATAGATATAAATATAAATATAAAGTATGAATATGAATATAAATATAAATATAAAAACAAATATAAATATACATATACATATAAATATAAATATAAAATAAATATAAATATAAATATAAAATAAATATAAATATAAATATAAATACAAATATGAATATAAATATAAATACAAAACCAAATATAAATATAAATATAAATCTATAAATAAATATATTTATATTTATTTTTATATTTTAAATATAAATATACATTTATACATTTACAATTTTTATTTATAAATATATTATAAATATATTTATATTTATATTTAATCTATTTATATATTTATATATATTTATATTTTTTTATATATAGTATGTATTTTTTTTATTTATCAGTAATAACTGATTGTTAATGAAGCTCATCACTCACCCTGCATCTGAGCTGTTACCACAGAGCAAAGGGTCAGGGGCGCCAGGAATGATGTAAAAATTTGCTGAAGACGAAAAAGAAGAGATTATATTCACACACATGTGGAGTTAGAGGATTTAACAGACTACAACACCATTAAAAACTTCAATTAAAAGCCCCCCAAAACCATTGCTGAGAAATGCATGGTAAAAAAATACATTTTGGATGAATTATTTAGCTAAAAGAGCACATCCAAAACCTTCTAAAGGATGAACTCAACGAGGAACATCTCAACGAGGTCAGACCCAAAATAAAAACGCTGTAAAAATTCTGAACGTGAGGTTTTTACTGAAAAATGGAGCAAAACCAGGAGGTTTTGGGGACTGCAGAAACACTCACACATATTGTTGGTGTATTCCTCCCAGTCAAAGCCCCTGGAGCCGTTATCCAGAAAGGTCTCGTTGACATTAATTGGCCAAATCACACATTTGTTCCTTAAATTGCCCATGAAGAGCTGGAGCCCGATGAGGGCGAAGACACTGAGACAGAAAACTGTCAGGATCATCACGTCCGACAGCTTCTTCACAGACTGGATCAGGGCACCCACGATGGTCTTCAAGCCTGGGGAGAGGGAAACGAGACTGGAAATCACTCCTGCAGAAGGAAAACACGCTGAAAATCCAAATTAATGCCGAATTTATCCAAATTCCTTCTCTACCGTGGCTGTAAATGCTGCGGGTTTGTGTGTGGCCGGGTTTTCCAGGCAGTAAAACACCGGGATGGAGGCAAGGAATGGCCAGAAGAAACCAAAATCCCAAAGTTTGTCCCCTGAGAGAGCCCCAAACTCAGAGCAGGACTGAGGAAGGTGGGGAATCACCTCCCTCCTTTTCCAAACCAGGATCAAATTGGGATTTGCTGCCCCCAAAGCCCTGCTGGGCACGTTCAGCCGTGTTTGAGCTGCAGCAGCTCACACAGATCCAATTAATTCTGCACATCTCGGGTTCCTCCTGCTCCACTCGACCGTCTCGGAGCTCCCCTTCCCCTGCAGGAGCAGAAATTTCCCTTCCAGTGGGTTTGGTTACAGCCAGGGCAGGGTTTCACCCAGAGCATCGCTGCTTTGGGCTTTGCTGAGCCCACTGGGATCATTCACGGGCTCAGGAACAAAATGAAGATATTCCAAAAGGAATCCTGCTCGTTTCTGAGTCCGTCAGAGGCAGAACTGGTGAGAGGGGAGAACTCAGCTTTAGTTTTTAGTCTGAACTAGGTAGAATTTTGGATGCAGAGACATCACTGAGTTAGGCCCCTTTAATCAGCCTTGCTGGTGGGAAGGAGGATGATTCCATGATTTATAAATGAGCAGGGAAGGGAGGAAGGAGAAAAAATAAATCACAGCTGGATTTGGGGCCAGGCAGAGCCCACGGGAACATTCTGGAACAGATCCTGGACCAGAAACCTTGGTCCCTTCCAAGCTCCTCCAAAACCCTTGGGGGCCAAGAGAGCTCAGACCCACACCAGGAACGTAAAGACCCCAAAACAAAACAGCTGCAGGTCCATTCCTCATTAATCCAAATCCCTTCTCCACAAAAAGCTGTGGCTGTAAATGCTGCAGGTCTGTGTGTGCTCAGGTTTTCCAGGCAGTAAAACACCGGGATGGAGGCAAGGAATGGTCAACACAAACCAAAATCCCAAAGTTTGTCCCTCAAACATATCCTCAAGAGAGATTTCATCCCGTTATCCAAACTTCCCGTGGATTTTCCCAGTTGGAGCAGCTTTCACCACCCCCAGCACCTCCTGCCATGCTCATCCCACGGCTCTGCTCATGCACATCAGCCTCCTGCTCTGGGTGCTGCTCCTTCCAGGGAAAAAAAGGGCTTTGGAAAGCGGGATAAAGCTGGGAATGCTTCAACAAACACAACTCCAAGAAATCCCAGCTGCAGCTTCCGTGAGCCCTGCAGCTCTCCCTGGAGCCTGTGCAGCTGTGACCCAGCTGTGTCCCCACGGGGCAATTTAAATATAAAAACTCCAGTGAAAAGACAGAAAATTTCTTCAGCTCATCACGGTTTCATACAGGTTTTTTCCACCAAAAAAAGATCAAAGGGGTTATTTTGGTTAATTCAGTAGAGACCATGGAATTTTGTCCGTGGCATGTGAAATTCTGGTAATATTTCCCATTTTTATCTTTATCTGTGTGTCTCAAACACACCTCAATTCCAGTTATTGACAGGAGGTGTAGATGGCACTCAAAACACTAAAATCAGCTTTTCACAGAGCTGGGCACAGAGTTAAAATTCACATTTCATGTGCTGAAGCAGAAGGGGAACCCCTTTAGATTTGAATATTCAATGTATTCCAAAAATCACCTTTTCCTTGTGAAATGATGCTGGTAAAAGCCACAAAGAGCACTTTATGTTTTCATATGAAATAACCCAAAAGGCCAATTATTCAAATGTTAATTATCTTAAATATCACATTCCTCCTGCTGTCACAGAATGGAGGGGGCCAAGATTAGTGCTGCTGGACAATCCTCCCCCAAAAACAGACACAAAACCCCAAAATTTTGCCATTTTGTATGTTCAGTGTCCCCAAATCGGGATAACCTTGTCTGTGTGTGGCAAATCACCCCTTTTATTCAACCAAAACACGCAGCAAATTGTCCCTCTAATAAAAATGACATTAAAAAACGTGCAGAACTCAGCAGGGCTCAGCCCCAAAATTGAAATAAACTGCATTTGAGATAAAACCCTTTAAAGTTTTTGAGCTGGATGGAGAGAAAGATCCAAAGTGAGCTCTGCTCCCTGCATGGGAACACAAGGCATGCTGTCACACAGCCAGAAAACAGCTCCTGGAAGCTGCAAAAACACAGGCAAAAGTGGTTTTAATGCTGATGCTCCTCCTCTGAGACAGCCAGATATTGTCTGGAGCAGGCTGGGAGGGTGAAAACCCTCCAGAACCAAAGGTAATTTGGCAATTAATTAAAATTCATTTAAGTTTTGCTCTGAAATATCGCCAGAGGTGAAGAGGAAGGCTCGGTAGGAACATCACTCCAGCTTGTTGTGACTGGGTGCAAGGAAAGCAGGTGGCAGGTAGGAGCATCATCATCATCATCATCATCATCATCATCATCATCATCATCATCACCATCATCATCATCATGCACAACAGGCAGGTTCAGCTGATGGGGTTGGCAGTCTGGGATGGGACAAATCCTACAATTCCACAGGCTGAGAAAGCAGAACCACTGCTCAAAAAAAAAAAAACAAACCCCAAAAACCACGTGGAAAAAAAAAAAAAGGGGTTTTTGTTCAAAACAAAAAGGAACTGAGAGCAAATGTCATGGAGGAGTTATTGTGGGTGCCTACCTTGAAACAGGGTCAGCACCTGGAGACCAGAAAGCTGAAGGTCTGTAAGAGCTGAGCCTTGATCTCAGGATTAGGGGGAAGTTTGAGAAATCACAAAGCTTTTCAAGAATTCAGCATCAGGAAATGTTCCAGGCCAGGCTGGACAGAGCTGTGATTAAGCTGGCCTAGAGGAAAGTGTTCCTGCCCACGGCAGGAGGTGGAACAAGATGGGTTTTCAGGTCCCTCCCAGTCCAAAGCAGACTGGAATTCTGTGGTTCCCAGTCCAGAGTGTCTCCATGGTGCTCCACAATGAAGGAAATGCTCACCCTGTGACACCCAGATGAGTTAAAAGTCCAGAAACAGCTCTGGGAAGTTTGGACTTTGACAAATCCAGTCCTGGGGTGGAACAGGAAATGGGAAAAAAGGTTTTTTAATCTTGGTTGGGTTTTGCTCTGTGCAAAATTATTCCTAAAACAACTCCAAAAACACTGAGCAGGGCAGGAGCCTGAGCCATGCTCAGCCTGAGGAGGAGCCTGAGCCTTTCCATCTGGAATTAAACTTTTAAGCCTGGCTTTAGTTTCAGAGATCAGTATGAGGAGGGCAAACAAGGGACAGGGAAGAGTGGAGTAACAGCCTGCTCATGCCATCATTTGATGGCCCAGGAGCTTTGATTTCTTTGATTTCCAACTGCTTTGTGACACAGACTGCAAATCCCATCCCCAAAAAATCCCATTTGTGAGGAGTGAGCAGTGCAGGAAGGGAGGGGAAATCGGGAGAGGAGACACAGGCAAGCCCAGCCTTTAACGCTGAACGTTTCTCACCTGGAATTACAGAGATAGTTTTCAAAGCTCGGAGAACTCTGAAAGTTCTCAATGCTGAGACATTCCCAAGGTCCACAAACTCTGTGACATATCTGCAATGAGGGAGGTCACACACAAAAAAACACCATGACAATACACACACCAAAATAAAACAACAACTACGGGACAAAGCAATACATCACTCACAGGGGCCTGCACCCGACAGCTAAACACCAACGGGGGCCGCCTTACCTGGAATTACAGAAATAGTTTTCAAAGCTCTCAGAACCCTGAAAGTGCGCAGAGCTGAAACATTGCCTAGGTTTACAAACTCTGTTATATACCTGCAGAATTAAACCAGAGTTAATGGCGCTGTTGGCGTCACCTCCCTTTGTATCAATTGTTTCTTTGTAGGAAATTGTTGTGCTTTAAAACGCTTCGGGATTGGGAAGAGGGAGAGGGACAAAGTCTCAGAGGTAAAAAATGGGTGAAGTCTCTCTGCTCCTCGGGGCTTGTCCAGGTACATGGTTGGATATCCATCCTCACCTGGAATTGTGGAGTGTCCTGAGCTGGGGGGACCCACAGGGATCATCCAGTGCAGCT
>NC_031798.1:276714-278338 GCF_001522545.3 Parus major | reverse complement strand
TAATATTTTAGTATTTATTTAATTAGTATTTAGTATTTCCATATATTTATTTCATTAGTATTTAGCATTTCCATATAATATTTTAGTATTTATTTCATTAGTATTTACAATTTCCATATAGTGTTTTAGTATTTCATTAGTATTTACTATTTCCATATAATATTTTAGTATTTATTTCATTAGTATTTAGTATTTCCCTATAATATTTTAGTATTTATTTAATTAGTATTTAGTATTTCCATTTAATATTTTACTATTTATTTCATTAGTATTTACAATTTCCATATAGTGTTTTAGTATTTCATTAGTATTTAGTATTTCCATATAATATTTTAGTATTTATTTCATTAGTATTTACTATTTCCATATTTCATTAGTATTTAGTATTTCCACGTAATATTTTATATGGAAAATAAAATACTTTTAATACCAAATAAAATACTTATAATACCAAATAAAATACTTCTAATACCAAAATATTTATTTCTTTCCATTTTAATTCAGTTTAACCATTTCAGCAGCCCATAAAGCCCAGCTCTCCTTCACATCAAGCACAACCTCAGGTCACATCTGTTCCAAAACTCATCCAGATGTGTGCAGTGAGGGAAGAACAGGGAAAATAAAGAATTTCCCTTCACTGGATGTGGCTAAAGAGCTGCTTTTTCATCCAGTAATTAATTATTATTATTATTATTATTATTATTATTATTATTATTATTATTATTATTATTATTATTATTATTATTATTATTATTATATTGTTATTATTGTTATTCTTGTTATTGTTGTTATTATTATTGTTATTATTGTTGTTATTATTGTTATTATTGTCATTGTTATTATTATTATTAATGTTGTTATTATTATTGTTATTGTTATTATTATTATCATCATTATTATTGTCATTATCGTGATTATCATTATTATCATTATTATCATTATATTATATTTATATTTGTGTTTGTGTTTGTGTTTATATTTATATTTAGTATATATATTATATTTATAATATATTATATATTTATTATATATTTATATTTATAATAATTTTTTTTTTATATTCCCAGTAAATTTTAATTTTTCATCCAATAAAAACCTGGATTTTGTGTCTTTTCTGACACCAACCCACATGCAGGACTGGCATTTTGATTTGTGAACTGAACAAAAGACAAAGGTAAAGAGATTTCCAGGGATTCCACAAAGGTAACTCGGTAATAAAAAGGATATGAATGTATCAAAATTTTAATAGCTATTCTTCTAAAGAGATTAAAAGGACTTAAAATGTACAAGGCAGGTGTGGCACTAAATCGGAAGAGTGTTTTCCCTCTGTTTAGTACTACAAAGGTCTGCAGAGAAAAAAGAGAAAGAGAAAGAGTTAAGGCAGGGAAATCACAGCAGGAATTGTATAAAATTATAGATAAACAAATTCCAGGGTAAAAAAATAGCATTTTCTGGTTGGTTTTTTTTTTAAATAATTTTTGAAAATAATTTAAATAATTTGCTTTATGAGATAAACAACTTCCAGGGTAAAAAAATAGCATTTTCTGATTGGTTTTTTTATAAATAATTATAAATATTATAATAATAATATTTTTATAAAATATTATATAATATATATAATATA
>NC_031798.1:269208-276233 GCF_001522545.3 Parus major | reverse complement strand
CCAGCATTTTCTGGTTGTTTTTTTTATAAATAATTTGCTTTTTGATGCTCCCATTAGGGCACAACACACGTGCACATCGCGTGGAGAACTGTGGGCACCCCAGGACAATAATTCTACTCCAAAAATTCCGTTTTTAAAGGTTAAAATTCCCATTCCAGGAGGAAATCCAGGGATTTTCCTCTCCGAGGAAACCTCCTTCCCCCCCCCAAAAAAAACAACAAATCCCGCGGCTACAGAGGGCTGGAGAGAGGGAACGGTGGGAAAACGGGACGGACTGACGGACAGACGGACAGACGGGACGGAAACATGGTGAGAGAGGGAATGGTGGGCCGATGGGACAGACAGACGGACAAACAGGACAGACTGATGGACAGACTGACGGATAAATGGGACAGAAACATGGTGAGAGAGGGACTGGTGGACAAATGGGACAGACAGACAGACAAACAGGACAGACTGATGGACAGACTGACAGATAAATGGGACAGAAACATGGTGAGAGAGGGACTGGTGGACAGATGGGACAGACAGACAAACAAACAGGACAGACTGACGGACAAACAGGACAGACTGACGGACAGACGGGACAGACTGATGGACAAACAGGACAGACTGATGGACAGACGGGACAGAAACATGGTGAGAGAGGGACTGGTGGACCGATGGGACAGACAGATGGACAAACAGGAGAGACAGATGGACAGACAGGACAGAAATGTGGTGGCAGAGAGACTGATGAATGAACAAGACAGACAGACAGACAAACGGGACAGAAACGTGGTGGGAGAGGGAGTGGTGGACAAATGGGACAGACAGACGGACAAACAGGACAGACTGATGGACAAATGCGACAGAAACATGGTGAGAGAGGGACTGGTGGACCGATGGGACAGACTGATGGACAAACAGGACAGGAATGTGGTGGCAGAGGGACTGAGGGACAAACAGGACAGACAGATGGACAGACGGGATAGAAATGTGGCGGCAGAGAGACTGATGGATGAACGGGACAGACTGGTGGACAAACGGGACGGACAGACGGGACAGACGGACAAACGGAACAAAAATGTGGTGGTAGAGGGACTGACAGACAAAGATGAGTGAGTGATGGATGAACGGGACAGACTGACGGACAAAGAGGACAGACAGACGGATGAACAGGGCAGAAATGTGGTGGCAGAGGGACTGATGGACGAACGGGACAGACAGACGGACAAACGGGACAGAAACGTGGTGAGAGAGGGACTGGTGGGCAAACGGGACAGACAGATGGACAAACGGGACAGACTGACGGACAAACAGGACAGACATACGGACAGACGGGACAGACAGACAGGACAGACAGGACAGACAGACAGGACAGACAGGACAGACAGGACAGACAGATGGACAGACAGGACAGACAGACGGACAGACAGGACACAAACGCCGTGTCAGAGCCCCCAGCCCCAGGCCAGCAGACTCGGGTCACCCAACACCTCCTGCTCCCCACTCCGGGAGCGTCGGAGGCGCGAGGGTCGTTCGTTAATTAACGAAGGAAGGTTCATTAAGGTCTGTGTGACCACGGGGTGCGGTTCTGCTGCTCCAGCTCCCCACATGGAGCACCGGGTCCATGGGTGAACACCCCAAACTCCCACCCAGAGGTGCTCAAGGAGTGAGGTTCATTTGTTAATTAAATTTGTTAATTAACGAAGGAAGGTTCATTAAGGTCTGTGTGACCATGGGGTGCGGTTCTGCTGCTCCAGCTCCCCACACGGAGCACCGGGAGCGTTGTGGCAGAACCAGGACCGTGGGTGAACACCCCAATTCCCACCCAGAGGGGGAAAAGAGGAGTGAGGTTCATTTGTTAATTAAATTTGTTAATTAACGAAGGAAGGTTCATTAAGGTCTGTGTGACCATGGGGTGTGGTTCTGATGCTCCAGCTCCCCACACGGAGCACCGGGAGCGTTGTGGCAGAACCAGGACCGTGGGTGAACACCCCAATTCCCACCCAGAGGGGGAAAAGAGGAGTGAGGTTCATTTGTTAATTAACGAAGGAAGGTTCATTAAGACCCGCGTGACCGCGGGGTGCGGTTCTGATGCTCCAGCTCCCCGCATGGAGCACCGGGTCCGTGTGTGAACACCCCAATTCCTACCCAGAGGGGGAAAAGAGCGATTTGTGCTGTGTTTATCCCGTTTTTATCCGCTCTGGGACGGGAGCAGCCGGACTCTCCCGGCTCCCCAAGCCCCGGCTGCCTCCCGCAGCCCAACCCCGGGGAATCCAGCAGGGCTCGGTGCCAGCACAGGCTTCCCCAGGAGAATCACTCCGAGGAAATTTGTCATTTCCATCCTCCTCAATGAAACCACGTACTGGAGCTCCTTTGGCTAAACGAGCCCATTGTAAATTATTTGCAAAGGAAATCAAAATCCAGATTGTGGTTCAGCATGGGGAGAGGGAGGTTCGTTAGCAGAACCACTAATGCATCCCCACCAAAAGCACTTTAAAGACAGCCCTGGACAGCTCTTAAATTGCAGCATCAAGAATTAATGACCTGATCACCTTGGCATGGACAAACCTTCTAAAAAGCCCCAAGTTTTGCAAAGTTGCCATTACAGAGCGCTCAGGGGACGCTCAATTCTAGGAATCAGCTCTTCCCCCTTCTCTAACACCACAAACTTTCCAGGACTTGCATCCCCTTCCTTTCTAAATCTCTTTTTGCTCTGGAGCAAGACAGCCATCCCACCAGGATCCTCACGGATCTCCCACACCTTTGGAACAAGGAAACCTCCAGCTGTGCTGGACATTCCGTGGGGACAAGGAGAGCTGGGAGAAGACAGGAATCTCCCAAATTCCCCGCTCAGTTTCACCGTGGCTCCGTTTCCCACAGGAGAAATCCCCAGGCAGGAATCCTGCGGCTTGTTCAAATCAACAAGCCAGGAGTGAAGGCATCATCCTCCCCCTGGAGGCACAGGGATGTGTTTGTGTGGCCTTGTGGGGCTGGAAGAACCCAAAACCCAGAGCCAGCCCCGCTCAGCCGGGGTGGGAGGGTGGGAACAGCCCCACTTTGGCATCCCATGGAACAGCCAGGTCCAGGGAGGGTGGGAACAGCCCCACTTTGGGAACANCAGCCAGGTCCAGGGAGGGTGGGAACAGCCCCACTTTGGGAACAGCCAGGTCCAGGGAGGGTGGGAACAGCCCCACTTTGGCATCCCATGGAACACCCAGGTCCAGGGAGGGTGGGAACAGCCCCACTTTGTCCCAGGGATCCCATGGAACACCCAGGTCCAGCAGCTCGGGCACGACTGACTCAGGAATTTGGCACTGCCTGCTGTAACATCACAGCATCCCAGAGGTTGAAAAAGGCCTCCAAGATCATCAGGTGTAACTTGTGAGCGATCACCCAGCCCAGAGTGACACGTCCAGGCATTCCCTGGACATTTCCAGGGCTCTCCAAACCTCCCTGGGCAGCCCCTTCTGACACCTGAGCACCCTTTCCATACAGAAACCCGAGCTTTGATCCCCCTGCCTACCAAACATGAACTCCCTGCTCACCTGCAATGTGACAGCTCCTTCTTTTCTCTCTGTGCTCAGCCCAGATTTCTCCTTTCAGACCACAAAAATTGTTGAATTATTCCTGCCTGTAAAGCAAATCATCCCTGGGCTTTTCAGCACAACCCTGACACCGATGAGGTGTCCTAATTCGTCTGCTCATCGATTGCCACTCTTCTGAGATCCACCATTCCCCTGTGTATCCTATAAAATCCAAAATAAATCTCCACTCAGTCTCATCAATAGAGAGAAAAGCCCAAAAGCCAAGAAGTGTTTGGCAATTTAAACCCCCTCTTAGTTTTTCCCTTCTGCTGCTGACATGTCAAAACTCCATTTCAAAATGGCTGCAAGCTCTTAAAACATTTTCTGGATCTGGGCCAAGAACATCCTTAAGAGCTTTTAAGATGTGATGGAGCAAAACTCAAAACTCAGAGGAAGGTGGGACCTGGAAAAAGGGATTTTGCAGTCAGTTCAAGAGATGGTTGTGTCTGGTTGGACTTCCCAAAGCCTCTGTTGCTTAGAGCTGTGGAAAAATTCCATTTTTCAAGGACCCACCAAAACCTTGGAAATAGGTTTTGTAAAAAAGAAGTTCCTCAAAGATAAATTCTCTAAATCAATGTGCAAAATGATGACTGTGCCCGAGAGAGCGACGGAACCGACGGAGGGGTGGCGAGAATCATCCCAGCTCCAGGAAAATTGAAACCATTCCTGCTTCCTGCAGGTTTTCCAGTGAGCAGCTCTGGAATGGCTGAGGAGTGAGGGGGAGTGGGCAGGAGATTTCAGAAGAAAACAGCTTTAGGAACAGCCTCAGAACATATGGAAGCACATTCCTGCAGCAGCGACACGATGACGGCCCTGACGCTCGGTGCCGAGCAGGGGAGAGCCACGACTTCCTCCTGCTGGAAAATGGATTTACAGGAAACCCTGGGGGCTGAAGAATTACAGACACCATCAGCCCTGACAGCAGCCCTGGGGAGAAGGGGTTTAGGTGCTGGACATGCCCCAGGAACCCCCCTGAGTCCCCTCAGCCCTGCTCAGGTGAGACCCCACCTGCAGAGCTGCCTCCAGCACAGGAGCTGCTGGACAGAATCCTGATTTTTAGGTTTTAATGAGCTCACAATCAGCCTGTGCGAGGAAATCCACTCTGCCTCCAGAAATAACCCTCCACCCTTCCCATCACGAGTGGGCTGCAGCTCTCGAGGAGATGGGAGCAGAGATTGCACACTTGGCATTCCCTGATCCCAGCTCTGCTCACGCTCAGCCAGCAGCTCCAGCACCTGGAGAGGACCAAGAACTGCCAGCAAATCCAACCTCCTCTCCTCACCCTCTCCACACTCACATCTCCTGCTCCTTGGAAGCCAACTGCAGAGATGGAGTGGGAGAAAAAACACCATTAAGCACTCAGGACCTGGAAAAGGCAGTGAGACTGCGGAAATAAGAATAAAAAGCTGGGTTTTTGAGATGGTTCCGACTCTTTCCTCTGTTTTGGCGACTTCACTGAGATGCAAACCCGGGAGTGGTGTGGTGACCTTGCAGAGTCACCAGCTCTCCCTGCAGACAGCACAGGAGAAGGTTCTGGAAGCACATTCCAGAGCCAGAGGTGCCTCCCGCAGCCGGGCCCTCGCATCCCTGCGATTTCCCTGGGCCAAGGTGACATTCCAGACCCACGGGGCCCGTTTCCAAAGCTGGCATGTGACTTGACAAAGCTGCAAGTCACTCCCTTGGCACAAAGGAGAGATCCTCAGGTGCTCCTCTGGCAGCCCCAGGTGACCTCGGACGTCCCAGCCCAGCCTCACACCTCACACGTGTGTGGACATCCTCCCTTTTCCCACTGAAATCCATCCACCCAAACTCATCCACGGCCTCAAGCCCCAGAATATCCAGGGATCTTCTGTGCCTCATCACTGGAGCCTTTGGAGAAGCAGGAGCACCAAACCCTGTGCTGTGGCACGGATGAAATTCCTGCTGAGAGAAATGGAAAGTGCCCAAGGAAAAGGGTCACAAACACCGTGGCCAGAGGAAAGAAAAGGGTGAGGAGCTGTTTAACAGCAGGGATGGGCTGGGCCACAAATGGATCAGAAGGAAAGAGAAGGTGGAAAAACACTAAAAATGGAAATTTTTAAATGATAAAGGTGTAGGGATGAAAGAGGAATGGAGGATTTAAGGCCATGAGGCTGCTCTGCTCCCATTGCTGGGGCTGCTCACACCAAGGAATTCTGTTTGAATTCTGTTTGCACATGTGAGCAAGGAAGTTCATGTGTCTGCCTTTTGGATCTATTAACTCAAATCTTTTCGGTTTCCATAATAAAAATGGGAAACTGCCTTGTGCTTCAGGCCAGGAACTGGAAGGCCATTACGAGTTGTAAAACAAGGAATCATGAAAGAATCCTTTGTGGTCCTTACAGAGAGACAAAAAGGAGCTAAAGCAGCTCCCAGACCTTCTACCTGTGAGCAAAGGGATTCCAGATCCTCCTCAGAGCCATGATTTACCCCTCACTTCCAGACAGGGAGGGGACAGAATGTCTCCAGAGCTGGGAACAACTTGAACTCCATCCTGGAGGTCTTCTCCAACCTCAGGGGTTCTGGGACTCCCGTTTAGCAAAATAAAAACTGAGCAGAGAAAAGAGCAGCACAAAACCTGGGCTACAGAGCCAGGACTTGTGACTCCCCTGTGCCACGGTTCTGTTTCCAGGTCACGCTGTTTCTCCTTTAAATATCAGTTTACAGGTGCTGGGAGCTTCAGCTGCTCTGTTCAAATTGCAGTTTCAGTTTCCTTAGACAAACCAAGATCACCGTGTCCTCCTGCAGTGTGGAAAAAGCAACCAGCTGATTTGTCCCCGTGCAAAAAGCAAAGACCTGTGATGCAAAACCTTCTGGAGAGGGAGGTGGGGGAAAAGAAAATCTTGGAAAACTTCCCGTGATTCAAGCAGATTCGCAATTCCTGATGATTCAGAGAAGAGCCTTTTTTAATGGCTTTAAAAAAAAAAAAATCAAGAATTCTTTGTGGAAAGTCAGCGAGTATTGGAAGCAGCAAGGAGCACCCAAGGTGTGGACACAAGAGGAAGGGAGCAGAGGGTGGAGGGTTTGTGGGGAGCCCCTGCCAGGTCAGCGGGGCTGGGGAGGGTTTGCCTCCCTTTCCAGAACCTTCCCCGCATCTCAGCCCACCAAGGATTCCGCAAGGAACGCAGGGCGCTTCCAGAGATGTGACAGATCCTTCAGAGAGGGGAATGCAGCTCATTTCTGCCTCTAAAAATGAAAGGTTTATTAATAGCGTCGTGTTGGGAGGCAAATGTGGAGCCGGATGCGGCAGGAGGGGTTCCCTGTGCCTGCTGCTCGTGGTGAGCTCTGCCCGCTGCCCCTCCAGCACTGCCAGCAGAAAATAAACATCAACCAGCCCAGCTCTGCCTCTGACACCAGCCCTGAGACTGCACGGACACAAAGAGCCTTCCAAACTCTCCCATGGGGTCACAGACCTTTCCCAAGGCCTCTGTGGTG
>NC_031798.1:259085-268791 GCF_001522545.3 Parus major | reverse complement strand
TGCCCAAAGCCAGGCTGGAGGGGTTTGGAGCAGCCTGGGATGGTGAAAGGTGTCCCTGGATGGGCTTTAAGGTCCCTCCCATCCCAAACCACCCTGGAATTCCATGAGCTGCTCTCACCACAGCCAGGCTGGTTTAATAAAGAGGAAATATTTGTTAAAGAAATGAGGATTATTCCTGAGGATAACTAAGCTGCCTTCTTCCCACAGCATCTCCTGAAGGACCACATCAGCTGGGCAACACCCAGATCCCCAAATTCCACAGCCCTGCTCTGAGGCAGAACCTGCTCTCAGCACCCTGGACACCAGAAAAAAAACCATTAAATGAAAAAAGAGAGTGAATGCAGGGCCAGTTCCACTCCTCACTCCCCAAATTCAGCTGATCCCACCCGAGTGCTGCCCTGCCAGGCACGGAGTCACCTCTGAGCACGGCACAAATGTCTGTCCCAACAAAAACTCATGGAATGTTGGTCCCCCAGGACACAGATTTCACACTCAGCCAGCTGTGAACAGCCACGTCACAGCTCCTGTCACCCACCCAGCTCCACCTGCAGCTCCCCCAGAGCCACAGCTGAGCCTCAGGTACACTTGTGTCACACAAAGCAATCAAATTAAACACTAAAGAACCTCACTTTGAACCTTCTAAAAGCAAAAAGAATCAGTGAGCACGCTCCTCAGTCCATCACCAGTGGGTCCCCTCGTCCCCAGCAGAGTTTGCCAAGCGCCCCCAAATGTCCCCTGCCACATCACCTTAGCTCCACACAGAAATTAAGATGAAAATCAGTTCATTTGTCTCCTTTTTTGCCATGATTCTGAGTCCCAGCGCTTCACAACCATCAGCTTTGCAGTGAATTTGTGTAAGTGGTGAAATGCACGCTGAAACCTTTCCTGTTACCCCTCAATTAAATTTTTCTTATTGCTCTGAGGGTTGGAATTGGCACATTAGCACAGCTTGAACTATTTTTAGTTTCCAGAGCTTGTTCTCCTAACTCCATCCTTCAACACTGATCACATCATGTCTATTAAACCTCACAGGAAAATAGGTAAAAACCCAAAACCAACCAAACCAACCCCACCCAAAACTCCCAATTTTTTTGTCTTCTGTTTAAATTGTACCCAAAGAATAATAATAAAAAAAAAAGAATAGAAAGAAAAAATAAGGATAGAAAGAAAAAATAAATAAGAATAAAAAGAAAAAATAAGGATAGAAAGAAAAAATAAGAATAAAAAGGAAAAAATAAGGATAGAAAGAAAAAATAGGGATAGAAAGAAAAAATAAGGATAGAAAGAAAAAATAAGAATAGAAAGAAAAAATAAGGATAGAAAGAAAAGATAAGGATAGAAAGAAAAAATAAGAATAAAAAGAAAAAATAGGGATAAAAAGAAAAAATTAATAAGAATAAAAAGAAAAAAATAAGAATAAAAAGAAAAAATAAGGATAGAAAGAAAAAATAAATAAGAATAAAAAGAAAAAATAAGAATAAAAAGATAAATAAGAATAAAAAGAAAAAATAAGGATAAAAAAATAAGAATAAGGTTAAAAAAATAAAAATAAAAATAAAAAAATAAGAATAAAAAGATAAAATCAATAAGAATAAAAAGAAAAAATAAGAATAAAAAGATAAGTAAGAATAAATAGAAAAAATAAGAATAAAAAGAAAAAATAAGAATAAAAAGATAAATAAGAATAGAAAGAAAAAATAAGAATTAAAAGAAAAAATAAGGATAAAAAAANAAAAATATAAAAATAAAAAGAAAAAATAAGGATAAAAAAATAAGAATAAGGATAAAAAAATATAAAAATAAAAAGAAAAACTAAGAATAAAAAGATAAATAAGAATAGAAAGAAAAAATAAGAATCAAAAGGCTCTTTAGCAAAGTCCTCTCTTGCAGACTCACTTTCTGGGTCATGTAATAAGGGTCAAAGTCCTCCAGTGGCACAGCAACCAGCCCTTTAGGGATGTCCCCGTAGATGAAAGGCAAGTTCTTGCCCGCCTCAAGGTCACTGTTTGGTTTTGGTTTGCTGTCCTCGTCGTCATCGCGGTGGCTGCTGTCCTGCTTGGAGCGCTGCTTCTTCTTCATCTCCGCGATGTGCTTCTCGATGTTGGCCAGCGACTCCGGAGTGAAGGGTTTAAAACTCTCGGGGCCCGGTGGTGCCAGCAGCCGCGCTGCCATCTTTTCATCCTGCAGCTGCTTCTTTGCAGATGTTGCACCTCTGGGCAGGGCAGGCTCTGGGGGGAGAGCAGCAGGACGGGGTCAGGGCATGGCACAGCTCCACACCCTGATCCTCAAATCCTCACGGGGGAAAGCCTGGAGAGACGGAGGGTGGGCAGAGTTATAATAGATAAATATGATTAATACGTCAAATAGAATAAATTTATATCATAAATGAATATAATAAATAAAATATAATAAATAAAATATAACAAATAAAATATAATAAATAAATATAATAAATAAATATAATAAATAAAATATCATAAATAAAATATCATATATAAAATACATAAATACAATAAATTAATATAATTAATAAATAAAATATAATAAATATAATAAATGAATATAATAAATAAAATATAATATATATAATAAATAAATCAATCAAATATAATAAATAAATATAATACATAAAATACATAAATAAATATAATAAATAGATATACTAAATTAATATAATTAATAAATAAAATATAATAAATAAATATAATAAATAAATATAATACATAAAATGCATAAATAAATATAATAAATTACTAGAATAAATTAATATAATTAATAAATAAAATATAATAATTATAATAAATTAATATAATAAATTAATATAAAAATAAAGTAAATAAATTAATAAATAAATATAATAAATCAAATACATAAATAAATATAATAAATATAATAAATTAATATAGCAAAGGAATATTATAAATATAATAAATAAATACAAGTAAATATAATAAGTAAATATAAGTAAATATAATAAGTAAATATAATAAATAAATATAGTAAATATAAGTAAATATAATAAATAAATATAGGTAAATATAATAAAGGAATATAACAAAGGAATATAATAAAGAAATATAATAAATAAATATAACAAATAAATATAATAAAGGAATAAAGTGGGTATTTATTCAAAAAGCCTTCAAGCCCATCACTGCCCAACAACTTCCACGAGTTCCACAGCACAAGTGAGGAGCAGCTCATGGGATCTCCCCCAGCCACCCCAACCTGGGCCCTCCTGAACACAAACCATTCCAGAAAAACACTCTGAAAAGCAACTTCATCCTCAAAGCCACGATTTTCCTGCAAAAACAGTTTGACCAGTCAAAAAAAACCAGTCAAAAAGCGCAGTTGCTCTCAGCCAAAGTGATTTTTAGACAAAATTCCAAGCCAGCTCAAGCTGGACCAGCACGTTCCTCACTCCCTGGTAACCACAGGAGTAACCTGGGGCTGGGTTTGGGACAGCACCAGCACCAACGTGAGCTGAGAATTCCCAAAAAATGTTCCTTGGTGCCCTGTCAGGTGTCACTGCAGGAGAAGTTCCCTTAAGGACTTCAGCACTGGAACAAGTGTCCGAGGAGAATTCCAAATGTTCTTTTGGGAGGGCTCACCTGCCTGAAGCACATCACAGCTCTGCCACAGGAAGCCAAATCTCACCCTAAAATTTTACAGATATAGAATTATCTAAAGGAATTCCTCCCTGTGAGGGTGAGGCCGTGGCACAGGGTGTCCAGAGAAACTGGAGCTGCCCCTGGATCCCTGGGAGTGCCCAAAGCCAGGCTGGACAGGGCTGGGAGCAACCTGGGGTGGTGGAAGGTGTCCCTGTCCACGGCAGGAGTGGGACTGGATAACCTTTAAGATCCCTCCCAACCCAAAACCATTCCATGACTCTATCAATTCTCTATTAATCTGAGACCATAAAAGTAAAACAATTTAAAAACACTCCCAGGAGCACAACAGTAACTGCTTAAAGTCCAATTTCTCTGATTCTTTGGGCTAAGACACAGGGTCTTGCTCGCACCAGACACACCCCAAACGACAAAACCAAAGGGAGAGGTGCAGGGCACAGGTGAGGAGAAGCTCCCAGAACCTGCAGCATCCCCTGGCAGGGTTTGCCCCATCCCTCCAGGGACCCCCTTGAGCTCCTCCACCCACTGCCACCAGCAGCAGAGCTGGGAGGAAGTTGGTTCCCCCGAATTCAGCCGCCCACAAACGCTCTGCAGCTCTGCTCCTCGTGCCAGGCTCTGGCTCCAGAACCAGCAGAGGAATATCTTGCATTTCTGAGCTGCTGCTCCTGCTGCTGGTACCTCGTCAGGCTGTTCCCACTCCGGGAGGAGAGGGATGACAGAAACCCTGCACTGATGCAACAGCACTGCAGTGCTGCAGGCTGGGAGAGAACCCAGCCCGGAGCTCGGGGAGGGACCCAAACACCAAATCCAAGAGGAAAAGCACAAAAAAAGCACGAGGATATGGCACAGGATGAATCCCAAAGCTACCTGAAGGTCCCTGAAGCAAGGGAGAAAGATAACCAGTGAGGTCAGATCTTGTAAGGCAACGCAAACACAGCATCCAAATAAATACCAAAGATCTGGAGAGAAGAATGACTTTCAGATTCCTTGGGAATGATGACATGGGGCTGCCTCGTTAAAATTCTGCTATTTCAGCACGAGGTCGAGCAGCCACAGCCTGCCCAGGCCATGAGGATTGTGCTGTATTCACGTGGGAGGAGCTCAGGGATGCCAGAGCCACCAGAAACAGAACCACAACTCTCTGGAGCACAGTGGGATTCAGGAATAAACACAAAATAAATAACCAAGGATACCTGGAGATGCCAGCCCTTGACACAGCGTTCCCAAAGCACTCTGAGGGATCTCAGGTTATCCCTCTGCTCTGACAGAACCTTTCACACCCTCTGCTCCACACAGAAATCTGAAGCTGCACCACACACCTAGGGCTTAAATTCTGCTTCCAGCTCAGGCTTTATTCTTTTATTTAGATCCAAAAAAAAAACCTGGAGTACAGATCTCCCTCCTTATGTAATTCCAGAGCACAGCAGGGCCAGGATTCTCTCCCTCTAAACCTGACTGGGTATTTCTAAAGTAATAATAGTAAAGACTCAAAAAAGATGGCAAGAAGGGGAGAGAAGAGCCGGAATCTTGGTCACATTATCTCTGAGATATCACCAAATGGCCTGCCTGATATTAAGGAAAATTAATTTATTCTATTCTTGCAGCATTTGCATGCATTTAATTACCAAATTTCCCACATACTGTGAAACTATAGAGCAGCATTGGGGATGTGGTCTAATTGAATGGCACAGATAAATATGTAAGGCCTGAATTTAGAAACCAAAGTAGCTCAGGGACACAGCATAAAAAAAGGGAAAAAAAAATGAAGGCACGAAGGAATTTGTGCAAAATTACACAACCCACAACTGGAGGCACTGATTTGCCATTTAAAGGAGAAAACACAACCAAACCCAACAAACCAACAGCATTCCCCAAATCAGGTTCACACGTGAAGTTTCTCCAAGTTTGGCATTTTTGGAATTATTTACAGGGCTGATTCTTGGGCACTATCAACACACAACAGTGAGCTGAGGGTCGTTTGCTTTCCCAATAAATTATCCCTCATTAAGGCAATGCACAAATTAAGATGTGTGGCTCCACCTCATCTCCATCAAGGAAGAATTTCCACAGCTGGGCTGGCTGCTGGAAAGCTAAAAAAACCTTGGAAATGTTATTTTCCAACCAGGAATGGTCCTGCTGGCATTGGAGACATCCTAGGATTTCTTTCAGCCCTTCCCACATCAGGTTTTTCAATCTGTAACGAGAGAAATGTTCTGAAAAACCGTGACACACACACAAGGTGTCCAGGTGAGTTAGGGAAGACAGAGGGGTGGGTTACCCATGGAAAACTGCACTGGGAACAACAGCACGCTGCCAAGAGCAGACAGACAGACAGACAGACAGAGCCAGCAGCCAGGTGAGCTGCAGAAAAAGGTGACTGGGTTAGGAATCCACGGATACCTGAGCTGGGAATGACACTGCACACCCAGGGAACTCGGATTTGGGTGCACACAACACACACATTGCTCAAATGCCAAAGATTTTCCACCAGAAACTGCTGCACTGAGGTGCCCAGTTGCTAAGACTTAATTATTTTTTTCCTAAATGTTCCCAGCAGTCCATTTACTGGTACATTATGAAATATTCCAATAAATTATTCAAGCTGATAGTCAAAATAAATTAAAAAACACTTTTGAGGCAATTTCCTTGCTTTAATACACTTCTTCCTTTATTAATTACCCAGAGTCAGCCATTCAGAGTGTGTCTTTGAGACAGAGAAACCTTCTGTGTGAATTTTTATATAACCCACATGGACACATTTGCCTCTTGATTCCAACATGAGGACTGAGGCAGGAAGGGAAACGTGGCATAGATGAACAGCACCCCGAAATCCTGCTGCAGGAGAGCCTAAAAGGCTTCAAGCAAACCCAAAATATTCATCCATGGGGAAAATCCATGGCTGGAAGTGGCCTTCAGTCCCCAAATCCCCATCTGCAGTGAATGAATCCTGTGTCTGGAACAATTTCATCACTGAAAAGGGTCGGTGCTGTGAGCAGCAGCAACTCTGTCCTTTAGGAAAGCTCTGATGGCACATTTGATGCTAAAAAGTGGAAGAAAAATGAAATATTTCCACTCCCAAGCTGCATTTATTGCTGGGTGTTTCCCTGTGTAAAACCTTGTGGAAGTTCCCTTGGCTCAACAGGGGAGCTCAAGGACAGAGCTGGGACAGGGCAGGGAAGTGCTCGTGGTCTTGGGAGACCTGAATTTGGACAAACACACCTCTAAATGAAAAAAAATGATCAGAAATGTACAGAGGAAAGAGAAGGAGCAACCAACAGCAACAGAAAAAAATATGAGAATTGTGAAATGGTTGAATGGTTTGGGTTTGAAGGGATCTTAAAGCTGATTCTGTTCCACCTCCTGCCATGGGCAGGGCACCTTCCACCATCCCAGGCTGCTCTGAGCCCTGTCTAGCCTGGCCTGGCCACACAGAAAACATTCTCATTTAACAATATTTAATAATAATTAATAATATTTAACAATATTTAACAATATTTAACAACACTTTCATGAAGACTGAGACTAAAGGTCAATTCCTGCAGGGTCCTCCCTCCCTCCCAGCAGCTGTGGCATCAGTAACATCCCTCAGCAAGTTCCAAGAATCAGAGCTAGTTAATCCCAGCTAATTAATTAATCCCCAGTTCCCTGTTCTGTCCTTACCCAAGGCCAACTCGTGTTTATCTCCAAACTCACACAGAACTTGGAGGTTCACAGCCTAAACAACCTGAAGTGCTTCAATTTCCCCTTTTTCAATTCAAACTTCTGAACAAAGAGCTGTTCAAAATAGCTTTTGTGCAAGAGTTCAGCCACTAACCCAAATTTAATTCCTTCTTCAGTTCATTCAGCCCATCCATGACCCATAAAACAGGAGTCAGGGAATGGTTATTTTACACTATAATTTTGGGGGAATTAATTTCTTGCTGTGGATGGTTTGAGTACAAAAGGGGACAAAAATGAAAGGGGGGAGAATGAAGAGCCCACTTTGAGTGCTCTGTTCAAAATTTCTGACATCTGCTGGAACACAACCCAGGTTTCCCTATGGAGTGACACTTTTCTTCTCTCCTAATCAACCCTGGAGAATCTGATCAGACAAACATCTCCCTCTGCTAATGCCAGTTATTCCTGCTTGTCTTGACATCACCATCCTGACACTGATTTCACTCAAAAAAAAAACAAAGGGAACACAACTGGAATGGCCACATTTGTCATCCAACTTCACATTTCCAGAGCATTTCCCCACCTGGACAACAGAGATCTCACACTGAGGAGCAGCTGAGGAGAAAATCCCCCCCTGAAATTCCCTTTCTCACTCTCCACAACTCGCTGCTCCCTTCTCCAGCAATGAGAGGTTTATTTCCACAACTTTAAGGTCACCTGAATAGTTATTCCTGTCACCTGAACACCACTACCTGGACAATTCAACAAACATTTCTCCCCAAATCACCTCTCAGCAGACTTCACTATAAACTGCTCACACTTTCCAGCTGGGGCAGAAGTAAAAGAAGGATGGAGTGGGACTTTTGGAGGGTAGCAAGACCTCTGAATTTTGGGGTGGTTCTGTTCAGGAAGGAGCAAAGTCCCAGTTTTGCTACAGCCCAGGGGCTGCTGTTTCTCCTCAGGATCTCCCATCTGCTGGAGCGCTCCACGAGGCAGGAATAAGTTACAGGCCAAGGCCAAGGGAAGGTAGAAATTGCTCCAAATTTGGAACATTTCAAGACAGAATCCCAGAATCACTGAGGTTGGAGAAGCCCTCCAGGTTCATCGAGTCCAACCTGTGCCCGATCCCCACCTTGTCACCCAGCCCAAGCACTGAGAGCCATTCCCAGGGATTCCCTGGACACCTCCAGGGATGGGGACAGCCCCTTCCAACACCTGACCACTCTTCCTGCCAGGAAACCCCTCCTGAAAAGGAGACAGTTTTGCCTAAGCCAGAAGAAAATGCGAGGTGTTAAAAGCCAGACTGGAACCTGAGCTCAGGGAGGTTTTGTAATACACTCCTGCAGCAGGAAACCACTCCTTCCCTACTTGTATTCTCCACCTGTGCCCAGAAACAGGAGCATGAGGCACAAGAGGGACAATCCAAGCGTTCCTGAACCCCAGCAGATTCCAGCCAATGGTCCCACAACGTCCAGCTCTCCACCCCACCATCACCAAAGCGAGCGTTTCCTCTCTGTGGCTCCTCAGATTTCTCCCCCTGCTCGTTCCCAACTCCTTTTGCTGTTTTACTGCTCCTGCTCCAACCCAGCCCATTGCTCTAAACTCAACAATAAATTATTGATCCCAGCGGATCTGTCGATATCAACGGAGTCGCTTCGGGGGAAGGCGATCGATACCGAGGGGCCACACGGAGCCAGCACCACCCAAGCACCCAAAAACAGCAACTCTCCACCGAGCTGGACACCCAAATTGGGTAATTTTAATGAAAAACACACCGGGGCAGCAGCACCGGCAAGCACAGACACGGCAACAAACAGGAGGAAGATGATGCTGTGATTTATGTTTGGAAGCCACTTCATTTCCATTCAGTGCTGACTTTGTTTCTGCTTTATTTAACAGAATGAAGGCTCGGCCATGCTCCATTTCCTGAGGCACGTGATGGCTCGCCCTCCTGCCTATTGGAAACCTCCTCCCACCAGAGAGCCACAGGATCATACTTGTTCCACTGAGCAGTACAGCATCCATACCATGATCTACATCTACATACCAGCTTATATAACTGATTAAATTATCTGTCATGGGTCCAGGTCCTCCACCCTGGGTGCACGACACTGCAGAAGCACCCAAACGTGTTCAAATGATGGAAGAAGCCTTTGGTCACCTTGTTAGTTTTATATAAAACACCAAAGTGAAGAATGGGGACTTTCTAAACACACAAAGGATGGAAAAGCCCAGCACTGGAGCTTTGGGAGGCCGGAGGATGGACCAGGGAAAGGTCCCTATGGAGTGCAGGGGCTTGTTACTCCTAAAGGCACCAACTCCCCGAGCCTGGGGCTGTTTAGGGATCCTAAACAGCTCCACCAACTTTATGTGAGGGCACCTGGCCCTGAAGGAGGGCGGTGATGGGCCTGAGGGGACAG
>NC_031798.1:256763-258365 GCF_001522545.3 Parus major | reverse complement strand
GCCCCTCAGCCTCACCCACACCTTCTGCCCCCGCTGGAGGAACCGACCCCAGAACCTCCATCACCGACACAGGAAAACGGGACCATCTCCAGGCCCCATCCCTCCAAACCAGGGCTGCCCTGGAAAACCACCACGCTCACGCTTTTCTCCTCTAAAGAGGCAGGAGGGGGGACAGGGACCCCGCGCCCCCACCCCCGTTGATCACAATTAAAGCTTCCCGGTGTGAAAAGAGGACGAGGACGTCCCGGTCACGGCTCCCGGTGCGGGTGGAATGCTGCAGTGTGCCAGGGCCGCCTTACACGTCCACACACAGCACAAACACACCCCCAAACCCTCCCCTCGGGGGGCTCCCGCTGCGACACGGCACGGAGGGGACAGCAATCAACCCCCCACACCTGGGATCACCCTCCAAAAACCCAGCTCGGGGCCCCAAGGTCCGCATCCAGCTGCTGCCCCTGGCACACGCTCCCCTTCTTGCCAGACTTTCCGACTTCACCCCGGATCATCCGCAGCCGCTGCCGTGGAGCATCTCCCGGTGTCCCCACCCCCACATCAGCTGGGCATCGGTTTGCACCAGAACGCAGGGGGAGGGGAGGAAGACACCCAGATTTTTTAATAGAAAAACCTCGTGAATGTGCAATTCCCTCCCAGCAGGAAGGGGAAAAAATAATATAAACCAAATCTGCTTTCACCATCCCCCCCCCCCCCCCCCCCCAAAAAAAAAATCTGTGGCGGAAGGAAAGAGGGAAAGGAAGAGCCACAAGCATGATGCTGACCCAACATCTGGATCAGCTGGAACACCAAGCATCCCCCTGCCCGACTCCCCTCACCCAAAACCACCCCACGCTGTCCTGCAGCATCCCCCGGGCAGGGGCAGCCGAGCGGGGCTGGGGGACAGAGAGAGCAGCGCTGCAGCCCAGGGGGAAGGGACACCGAGGGGAACTCGGGCTCTCCCTTCCCACAACGCAAAGAGCACGGCCCCGAATTTGGGGGGTGGGAGGAGGGTCCCGTGAGCCCCCCAGGTTGTGGGGTGGAAGGGGATAGATGCAGGGAGGGGTGCGGGAAGAGAAGGGAGGACGGGGCCCAAAGGGGGCTCCAGGTCCAGGGTGGCCGCAGAGGGCGGTTGCCCCTTCCCAGCCCCAGCCCCAGCCGGCCGGGGGACACCGATCCCGGGCCCGGCACCGTTGTCCCCCCAAACTCCCCGCAGGGCCGGGGGCCTCGGGCCGGACCCTCCCCGGGCCGGGCAGCGGCTGCCGGAGCCCCGCGGGCAGTGCGGAGCGGCCAGAGAACCGCTCCCCTTCCCTGGAGCGACCGGCCATCCACCGAGGGGGCGGCTGACAAGGGGGGCAAGGCTCCGGGACCCTCCCGAGGCGGCGGATTTGGGGCTGGGGGCTCCCCGGGGCCTCCCCCCCTCACCGCCCCACCAGCGTCCCCGGGGCCGTCCGGGCCGCGCTCTGCGGCAGAGCCCCCGGGGGAGCGGCGCCGAGGGCTACGGGGGGGATGGAGCTAGCGGGACAGCAAGCGAGGGGAGCTGCGGGTGGAGCCCGCGGGGGTCTCGGGGGCTGCGACTCACCGTGTCGGGCGGGCTCAGCGCGGCCCCGG
>NC_031798.1:250292-255917 GCF_001522545.3 Parus major | reverse complement strand
CATCATCATCATCATTATCATCATTATCATTCCTGTGTCCATCATTATCACCATCATCATTATCATCATTATCATCATTATCATCATCATTATCATTCCTGTGTCCATCAGCATCATCATCACCATCATCATCATCATCATCATCATCATCATCATTCCTGTGTCCATCAGCATCACCATCACCATCATCATCATCCTTGTGTCCATCAGCATCATCATCATTATCATTCCTGTGTCCATCATCATCATCACCATCCCCATCCCCGTGTCCATCCCCATCCCCGTGTCCATCCCTGTGTCCATCCCTGTGTCCATCCCCATCCCCGTGTCCATCCCCATCCCCGTGTCTATCCCCGTCACCGCAGTGAATTTCAGGAGCATCCCCAGGTTCCCAGCTGGGCCAGCCCAGGAGTGCTGGAGACAAAAACTGCTCAGCGCTGCCCCAGGGCTGTTTGGTCTGTTTGTGGGAGGGACCCCTGAGCCAGGAACTCAAGGAATAAATAACTCAACACCCAGGGGGGTGAGTAGGGATAAGAAAGCACAGAACAATTCCTGATGGACCTCCCTGATCCCACCAGAGCCCAGAACAATCCCAGGGGAGACTCCCCAAAGGAGTGACACTCCCACAGGCTGTCCCTGCACGCCCTGGATGGGCTCCAGGACCATCCAGCTCATTTTCCCACTCGAGGTGAAAGGGAATCCTGTGTTCAGAGTCAGTGTTTTCACTTTCCTCATCTGAGAAATGTGAATATAGAATCTCCTTCCCCACACACCAGAGAGAAAAAGTTATTCCTGGATGTTTATAAAACTTGGGATCTCCTCAGCAATGAGAAGCCGAGTGTCCCTGGGTCAGACACTAAAATATTTAAGTATTTAAATAGATTGAAGTGTATTTATATTAAAATTGTGGAATGGTTTGGGTTGGAAGGGAGTTTAGAGGTTGTTCTGTCCCTCCACCTGCCATGGCAGGGACACTTCCCACTATCCCAGGGTGTTCCAAACCTGTCCTTGGACACTTCCAGGGGCAGCTCCAGCTTCTCTGGCCACTCTGTGCCTCACACTCTCTGAGTATTATATTTAAATATCAAAGTAATAAATATTGAAATACTAAAGTGTTTGAAGCCTTTATCTGCCTGGTTAAGTAGATGAGTATTACAGCTCCAGTTATTAACTGGGTTTTTCTCTCACCTGTAATCAGAGCAGTAAATTAATGAATAATCTGAACTCCTCCTTGGGTTAAAGCAAACAGAACTTCCCAGGACAGGCAGCAGAACTGGAATTCTGGAGCTGAGCCCTGTGCTGGCCCTGTAAGGAGCACAGAGCTGCTCAGGAATAAAAAACAATTAAAATTGTTTCATAAGGATCCTGCTTTTTCCTTCCCTCATCCCAAAAATCCTCACATCTCCTTCCCCTTCTGTGCACTGATCTCTACTAACATGTTACACCTGTGTTTAAACTGCATTTTTTCAGATTTTTCTACACTCCCTCCAACCTCACTCACACCTTTTAAACACAGGGGTTTCATTAGGAACGATCTTGAGGAAAATTCCAGGAGTGGGGGCTCTTTCCTTGGCCAATTTAACCATTTCCACTGCAGCACAGCAGCCAGGAATTAAAACCAGATATACAACCAGATGATAATAAAATACTCCATTACTGCCTGTATTTTGTGCAACTCCGAGTAATTAAAGGTTGGCCTCGATCTTGGAGGTCTTTCCCAACCTAAAGGATTCTGTGATTCTGTTCAATCTGTAGCTGGCACAAGCTGGAGGCACAATGATACAACAGAGCTCATTAACGAAGCGCCTAATTACTCCTGGGTTTAATTTGCTTTATTGCCACCAGAGGGAGGAGGAGACACACTGGTGGCTTTCCCAGGAAAGCAAAACTGCAAGGCACCCCCCAGCAGAGCTGTTCCAAGGTTTTGAGGGACCTTGGATCCTCCTGCCACCTGCTCATGGCTGATCCACGCTGCTGGAAAACTCTGTCGAGTGCAAAGCTGACAAAGTCTTCCAGAAGGTGTTTGTGGAGTGCTCAGTGTTGATTTGACACAAGTAAAACCCCAAACTCCTCGTGCTGCACGCAGAACTCGTGAGTTAATAAGTTGTTTTATCTCTGTCCATGATTCCAGCCAGTCTGGAAGATCACTGGCAGCCCGTTCTCGCCCACCAAGGGATTTAAGGTGTCCTGGAACTGCAGAGGTTTAAAACTGCACGGAGCTGCTGAGCAAACCCAGCAGCTGGAAAATCGACTCCATTCCATCCTGAAACATTAACCAAACCCCCAACCAAATTCCTGCAGAGATCCAGAGCTCGGCTGGGCTTCCCAGGGCAGCACAGGCTGCTTTAAGAGACGTGACCAGAACGGAACGAGGGCATTTGGAGAACTTTGCCTGGGGTTACACAGAGTTGTGCTGCCCAGCTCGTGCTGGCTTGGGAACAAACTGGCAGCTCCTCCCCTGGACTCTGGTCACTGCTTGGCTGCACCTGCACTCTTCAGTCCTCACCCGTGCCCGGACTGAGAAATCAGCCGGGGAAAAGCGTCCACCAGAGCAGCCCAAGCGGCTGAATGTGCTCTGAGAGGATCTGGTCAGTACCCAAACGTGGCTCTGACTGAGCTCCAGGAGCTCTAACACACACAGGAGAAGCAGTTCTGCTCTGCCCACGCTGAAAATGCCAGAGGCTGGAGCGAGCGTCCTGCTGCTCCGGGCTTGCCTGGCTCTGCTGGCCTCACCCATCTACCTGCTGTCCTTCCTGGGCTTGTGGGAGCCTTTCTGCAGGAAGGTCTTCTTCCCCTTCATCTTAGAGAAGATTTGTCTGACTCACGACAAGAAATCCAAGAAGCACAAGCAGGAGCTATTCCGTAATCTACCCGACTTCAGGGGCCCCTCCGGCGAGCTGAGGCTGCTGGAGATCGGCACCGGCGGCGGCTCCAACTTCCAGTTCTACCCGGCGGGCTGCCGAGTCACCTGCACCGACATCAACCCCCACTTCCAGGAGATCCTCTCCAAAAACATGAAGAAGAACCAGCACCTGTGCTACGAGCGGTTCCTGGTGGCCGCAGGAGAAGACCTGGGCCAGGTGGCCAGCGGCTCCGTGGACGCCGTGGTTTGCACGCTGGTGCTGTGCTCCGTGCACAGCGTCAGCACAACCCTGAGCGAGGTGCTCCGGGTGCTCCGGCCGGTGAGTACCTGCAGAAAAACCTCCCTTCTTACCTGTAACATCTGCTCCAGAGGTACCACGCCACAAGGGGGAAAACAAACAGATTAAAAAAATAAAAAACTAAGTGAAAAAATTTGGTTTGAGCTGAAAACCAAGACCAAAAAAAAAAGTGAGAAAGTTGGTTTGAGATTAAAACCCAGAACAAAAAAAAATCTAGTGAAAAAGAGTTGGTTTGAGCTGAAAACCAAGACAAAAAAAAAAAAAAGTGAGAAATTTGGTTTGAGATTAAAAGCCAGAACCAAAAAAAACCTAGTGAAAAAGAGTTGGTTTGAACTTAAAACAGACCAAAAAAACAAGTGAGAAACAGTTAGTTTGAGCTTAAAACCCAGACCAAAAAAACAAGCAAGAAAGAATTATTTTGAGCTTAAAACCCAGACCAATAAACAAGTGAGAAAGAGTTAGTTTGAGCTTAAAACCCAGAACAAAACAAAACCTAGTGAAAAAAAGTTGGTTTGAGCTTAAAACCCAGGTTGTTTCCTACAATGCTCTGTATGGCTGGGTGCTGCAAGGGGTTTTGGGCAGATAGATCTAGAGTTAGAATCCTAAGAACAACATTCTGCTGACTAAAAATGCTTACAAAGTTAGCAGCAATCTCAGCCCATCATTTAAAGCAGAATGTGGTGTTTGTTCCTCCCCACTCAGCTGATTTTGCTGGGGTGGGAAGCTCTGAGCAAGGCTTAAAGCCTTGTTTTAAATTAAGTGCTCTGCCTATAGGACCAGACCAGTCTAATTAAACACCTTATTTCCTTGGAGTTACTAATGAGCTGCAGGTTAAAACCAGCTGGTTTGTTGGGGGTATTTTTAAAAGAGACTTTCAGCCTTTAAAAGTGGCATTTTCATAGAACCACGGAAGGGTTTGGGTTGAGAGGGACCTTAAAGATAATTTCATTCTACACTTCCCACTATCCCAGCTTGCTCCAAGCCCCATCCAGCCTGGCCTTGGACACTTCCAGGGATCCAGGGGCAGCCACAGCTTCTCTGGGCACCCTGTGCCAGGGCCTGCCCACCCTCACAGAGAGGAATTTCTTCCCAATATTTCACCTAACCCTGCTCTCTGTGAAAAAACCGATGTGTTAGAGCAGGATTTATACATTTATCTTTGGGAAAAACAGCCCTGTTAGCAACTAATCGAAACAAAACCACAACAAACTATTGCTGGAATAAAAGAGGGATGAAATAAGTCGGTCCTTTGTGCTTTCTGAATGGGCATTTTGAATCTCTGGACGTTTCCTTCTTTCATTAATCCCAACTAACAGAGGGAAGGGAAAAGGGGAGGGAGGGGGTGGTGGGAGCCGCTTGGCATGACCCCCACACTGTAAGAAGACTCTGTGTTCCCAGGGAGGAGCTTTCTATTTCTTGGAGCACGTGGCCGCTGAGCATTCCAGCTGGAGGTATTTTTGGCAGCAGGTCTGTTACCCGACTTGGAAACTCGTCTTTGCTGGATGCTGCCTCACGAGAGAGCTGTGGAAGAATCTGGAAGAGGCAAAGTTCTCGGAGCTGAAGATACAGCACATCGGCTTGGCGATGCCCTGGATGCCCATCGAGCCACACATCGTGGGGTACGGGGTGAAGTAACCCCTGTCCTGCACCCCAAAAATTCCTCATCGTGACCAACACACCCTGCCAGGCACAGGCTCCTCCACACCTGCCCGTATCAGTAACACAGTGAAGGACTGAAATCAGAAATCAAATTGTTAGTTGAGAAGAGAGGGTCAATTTTCTGAGTGTCTCTGAATCACAGAATCAACAAAGTTGGAAAAGCCCTTTTGGATCAGAGTCCAGCAGTTAAGTCAGCACTAGCACCATGTTCACCACTAAACCAGGTCCCCAGGTGCCACATCCACATAAAGTGTTTTTTAAACACTTCCAGGGATGGTGACTCCACCACTGCCCTGGCCAGCTTGTGCCAGGGCCTGACAGCCCTTTCTGTGAAGAAATCTTTCCTCCTATCTAATCAAACCTCTGCTGATATAACTTGAAGCTGTTTCCTTCCTGAAGCCATGGTGCTGCTGAGCCTGCCTTGCTAGAGCCCAGTGCATCCAGGGAAGATCCCAGGACAACAGAAACCAGCCTGGGAAGCAGAAAATAAATGTATTAATGGAAGGGGACTGCTGTGTGTGCCTGGTTAACCTTGGGACAGGATCCTTCAGGTGCATCTCGCTGGGGCTCCATCGAACCTGCTGCCCCCTCCCCACACTCCCTCACTCCGTTCCACCTGAACCCCCAAACTTGACCCTTGGCCCAGGTGAGGGTGGGACCCCTGAACCTCTGCTTAGGTGAGGGTGAGACCCCTGACCCATGGCTCAGGGCTGAAAACCTTCACTCTTTGCAGAGGTGAGGGCCTGGACCCTCTGCCCAGGTGAGGATGAGCTCCCTGCCCCTCTGCCCGGGTGAGGGTGAGCTC
>NC_031798.1:231192-249599 GCF_001522545.3 Parus major | reverse complement strand
CGCGCTGCCGCTGCTGCTGTTGCTGCTCGCGGGAGCCCTGCCCGGGGCGGCGGCCCCCAAGGAGCCCGTGGACGGTACCGGGACCCGGCGGGGCCGGGCCGGGGCGGAGGGGTCGGGGAAAGGGGCTGCGAGCGGGGAAGAGCCTGAGGTGGGGAGGAAAAACCTCGTTTATACACAAATCTGGTGAATTCGTAGAGCGCGCTTAACCGCTAATGTATAACACAATACCCCTTAGTCGGATAAATAACGCCGTGTTTCACATCGGCTGGGAAAATCGGGATTCCCAGACGCTGGGATCCTGTGAGACAGCGAGTCCTGCAGTACAGAGAGCCCTGGAATGGTTTTGGCTGGAAGGGAGGGATCTTAAAGCCCATCCAGGGACACCTTTCACCATCCCAGGCTGCTCCCAGCCCCTCCAGCCTGGCCCTGGGCACTGCCAGGGATCCAGGGGCAGCCCCAGCTGCTCTGGGCACCTGTGCCAGGGCCTCACCACCCTCACAGAGAACAACTCCTTCCAAATATCCCCTCTAACCCTGCCCTCTGGCAGTTTAAAGCCATTGTCCCTTGTCCTGGCACTCCAGGTCCATTTAAATGATCCCTCTCCATCTTTCCTGCAGCTCCTTCAGGCACTGGAAGGCCACAGTTAAGTTTTTCCTCCAGGCTGAACAATCCCAATTCTCCCAGCCTTTTTTCACACCAGATCTGCTCCATCCCTCTAAACAACTCGCCTCATCTCCAACAGGTCCAAGTCCTTCCTGTGCTGTGGTGATGCTGGAGATTCAAAAACCCAAAAACCAAACCAAATTAAAAACCAAAAAATAACCCAAATAAAACCACCACCAGCAACAAAAAAAGACCCACCAAAACCCCCAAAACCCCCAAAGAAAACCCCTGAGCCAACAGCAAGAAAAGCCCAACCATTAAACCCAAAAGCAGAGTTTTACCCTCCAGGTGCTTTACGGAGCCAACGGTGTTTTGCAGAGTGTCAGCAGGAGCTGCCGCTGGCCCGGACCGTGGCGTCCTGGATCGTGGGGGGCCACGAGGCCCCGGAGGGCGCGTGGCCGTGGGTGGTGAGCCTGCAGGTGCTGCGGGGCGGTGTCCGCTTCATACACCTGTGTGGAGGTGTGCTGCTGAGCCGCAGAGCTGTGCTGACCGCCGGGCACTGCGTGGATGGCAGGACGTACGTACTGACCACTACTGCTCCTTTGTGCATTTTTACTGCATGGAAGTCATGCAGCAATCGATATTTCCCAGATTTCTTTTTTGTAACAAAAATAGGAGTATTCCAAGGACTTGTTGACAATTTTTAATGTCCTTGTTGATATTGTTCTAGTACTAATTGATGAGCTTGTTGCAGACTTTCCCTTTTTAAAGGCCACTGTTCAACCCATACTGGTTCCATTAATTATCCATTAATTATCCATTAATGGATAATTAATGAATTATCCATTTAAGTGGGAGTGGGAAAGTCCAAACAATGGCCTCTACTCTAAAGGGTGCTCATTGGTCAAAATAACACCAAGTTATGCCATTAATTATCCATTAATGGATAATTAATGAATTATCCATTTAAGTGGGAGTGGGAAAGTCCAAACAATGGCCTCTACTCTAAAGGGTGCTCATTGGTCAAAATAACACCAAGTTATGACAAAATATCTCGCCCCATTAAACCTTGTCTGGTAATGAAACAATTGACAAAACAGAACTGATGACCTTCCCATCTAATTGAATCTGGATTTGTGGAGACTTCTTTGCTCAAGTTAAGCCTCCCAGCCCTGTAACAGTAACCATACTAGGCAACAAAGGCCATTCCTGGGGCCAGTATTGTGGAGAAACAATACTTGAGTCCGCCCCAATATCCAATAGTCCTTCTAATTGGTGGGATTCTCTGTTATAATTAAGAACAACTGTTTGCTTGGGCCGAGTGTTTAAGTCCTGGGCACCACGGGTGAGCCCCCTGGGTGGGGGGAAGGAGGCCAAGGGAACCTGAGCAGATCAGGGGTTGTCAAAAGCCCCTCTGGTGCTGGAACCTCATGATGAGGAAGACATTGAGGGACTGCAGCATATCCAGAGCCAGAACAGAGCTGGGGAAGAGGCTGGAGTACAGGTTTGATGGAAAAGATCACCAAAAGCAAGTCCAACCTCTGCCTGATCCACACCTGGTCACCAGACCAGAGCACTGAGTGCCACCTCCAGCTGTTCCTTGGACACCTCAAGGGATGGGGACTCCACCCTGGGCAGCCAACATCAGGAATAATCAGTCAAGAATCATAAGTCAACATCCAAAAATCTTGGCTGTGCCCTTCTGGCCTGGGCCAGAATTACCTGTATTGTTTCTAATAAAGGGCTGTTTGGTTTTGATTTATAGAATCACAAAATGAGACTGGATGAGATCTTCATCCAAGCCCTGACTCTGGGCTTTTCCAGCTCTGGACTGTTCACTCCAGCCTAGTGCTGGGATCATGGCTGGGGAAGGAGCTGCTCCCTGTGGAACAGCAGTTGGAGCAGGAGGATCCTCTCCCATGCCAGGTTTTCTGCTCCCTTCCCCAGCCCATTTTCCCCATTTTCCAATAGTTTGTTGCTTTGTTCCACAGAGCTACAGTTTTCTTGGTTAAAAAGAATTTTCTGAACCACTAAAACCACAAAATGTTGTGGTATTTAGATTACAAACACTCCAATTCATTAGTTTTAACACTATTTCCTTTTTTCTTGTTGATCAGAACCAACAATTTGGCACTTAATTTTTTTTTTTTGTGGTAATAACTCCTCAGAACAGACTTTTAATTGCACTTACAGCAACTCTGGAGCATTTCAGCTGCCAGCACCGGTCTCTTTTCCAGCCTTTACCTCTGTTGCACAATCTGCACCAGTCACATCGCCTGTGTTGACTCAACCATGACCTGGGGGAAAGTGAACTGTAAAATCTGGGGTGGGATGGATGAGATAAGCTTTAAGGTGCCTCCAATTGCTGGATTCTGTGATCCCATAAGAACAAACCCTTAAAGCAATGTAAAACCCCCCTGAACTCTCTCGTAGGGATCCATGTTCCTGGCGAGCCGTCCTGGGCGTGCACAACCTTCAGAAGCACGGCCCGTTCACGAGGAGGAGGAGGATCAGGAGGATCATTGTGCACTCGCAGTTCAGGAGGGAAACCTTTGAGAACGACGTGGCGGTGTTTGAGCTGAGGACGGCGGTGCGCTACAGCCTGTACATCCAGCCCGTGTGCCTGCCCCCAGCTCCCCTGGTGCAGCCCCTGGAGAACAGCTCTGACTGCTTCATCAGCGGCTGGGGACGCACGGCCGAGAAGGGTAAGGGGCTCTGGCCACGTCCTCACCCTCACACCACGGGGTACCCCCCACTCCAGCTCCCCCAGTTTATAAACTCACTTTGTGCTTGGATCTTGGAGGCTTTTCCTGACCTTTCAAAGGGGAATGGCACCAAACTGAAAGAGGATAAGTTGACATTAGATATTGGGAAGGAATTCCTCCCTGTGAGGGTGGTGAGGGCCTGGTACAGATTGCCCAGTGCAGCTGTGGCTGCCTCATCCCTAAAAGTGTCCAGGGTCAGGTTGGACAGGGCTTGGAATAACCTGGGGTAGTGGAAGGTGACCCTGCCCGTGGGATCTTTAAGGTTCCTCCCAACCCAAACCACTATGTGATTCTAACTGGATTTGCTCAGGTTATGGTCTCCTCACACAACATCACTTAACTCTGCAGTGAAGATCTGCTCTCAAGGGTCACAAGCAGGTTAGACCCACACAGCTGTAACCACAGGAATACATTTCCCAGCCTTTCTTCCAAGTATAACATGAAAAAAAAGGAAAACAAACTCAGCTGATTTCAGATTTGTGGTGCAGGTCAATGTGGGCTGCTGCAAACAGCTATTTTATTGAAAAGCAACAATTCTGATGCCACATGTTGTGAACTGAGGGGTTCCCAGGGGATTTATGAACGACTACACCCCTTCCAATTCTCTCCTTACTCCCACTGGGCACAAATTCAGTGCCAGCTGGTGTCATCTGTGGGAGTTTTGGGGTCAGCTGGGATTCTGTGAGCCTGTTTGATAAATCACCTCTGACACTTTGAGCAAGGCAGGTGTATTATCATTGATGCTGCTTCTGAGGAAGAACTGCAAAATCTGCATCAAACCCAAGTCTTCAAACCTTTAACCCACTCCACTTCCCATCAGTTTGGAACAGGCAGGGTCTGTGTCATATCCATGTCTGAACACATCCATGAACACACCCAGGCCGGTGAAACAGGGGGGAAAAAACCACTATAAAATTGCTACACACCCCAGCACATTTCACCTTTCTAAATTCTTTCTCCATTCAAGGTAAAAGCTCATCTGTGCTGAAAGAAGCCCAAGTGGAAATCCTCCCTTCCAGCCTGTGCAACAGCTCCGAGGGGTACGCGGGGCTGATGAACAACAAAGCGCTCTGTGCCGGAGTCTGGGCCGGAGGCACCGACAGCTGCCAGGTGAGAAGGGACCTGGTGCCCCACCTCCCAAGCATTGTGATTTGTAGCATAAGTAATTAAAAACAGCAGAAATGCTAAGTGGAAAACACGTCAGATGCAAAGGAAGCATCGTAAAAGGGCGGGACAGTGATTGCAGAGCGAAAACATACGCAAGGAATTTGGTGATATTGGAAGGATGACAGGAAGAGGTGAACAAAGAGGAATAAACAAATGGAACATATTTATGGCACAAAGGTGTTGGTAAATGATAGATGAGACAGAACACTGGACACTGCAGTGTGTGTGAAGCACAATGTCTCTCACCAGTTCTTGTGCTGGAGAGCAGCGCTGGACACAGGTAAGGCACAGGGAAGTGCAAGTGGCTCAGGGATGTGGTGTGATTTTACATTAAATTCTGAGCAATCACCACCTCTTTCTCAGAATAGCCAGTTCTCAGGTCCAAAGCACTCCAGCTGGGACAGGGAGACATTTCTAATTAAACCCCTTAATGAATCCTGTTTGTCTGATACACTTCCTGCTTCTCTCAGCAGTTCTCCCTGAGCAGGTGACACGGCCAAGACACAGGATTTGTGCTCCTTACTGTTCCCTTGCAGCTTCCACACTGCCTGGATGAACTCCCCAGTTAAGTGAGGAGTCAGTGTTTAGGTTTAGGCACGAAAAGGTGCAGAGAGAAAACAATCCTGAGTTAAGGGATCCTGAAGCAGTGCAGGGCTGGGGCTCTGGTCAGTGCAGGAGGGATTTCTCCATGGAAAGGGTGGTCAGGCACTGGGAGCTGGTGGAGTCCCCATCCCTGGAGATGTCCAAGGAGCAACTGGATGTGGCACTCAGCCATCCTGCAGGATGGGGATCAGGCAGAGGTTGGACTTGATGACCTTGGAGGGCCTTTCCAACCTCAGGGGTGCTGATTGTTTGTCTTTCAGCAACACCAGATTTACCTTGAATTGTCCATTTGTCCACATTGTGACCCCAAAAGCAGACTGCTCACTGCCCTGAATTATTGTTGGAAGGAAACCTTTCCATGCTGCTGTTTTTTGTGGTGTTCCTTTGCAGGGTGACAGCGGGGGCCCCTTGGTGTGTTACCACCCTGACACTGACAAGTATTACCTCATTGGCATCGCCAGCTTTGGGGTGGGCTGCGGCCGCCCCAAATACCCCGGGATCTACGTGCGCCTGTCCCAGTACAGAAAATGGATAAAAGCCAAACTTCTGTTGACTAACAAGAGCTGGAACCCCGTCAGCACCACACTCACCATCCTCCTGACCGTGGTACACACAGCGCTCCTGCAGACGGTGTAGAGGGGCAAACCATGGTGCTGTCCTCGTGGAGGTCTGTCCTGCCTGGAAAAGCCTGGAAAACCCAGCTCCCTCCTGCCTCACAATAAAACCAAGAGCCAAAGGATGTGCACTTACTTTTTTAGGAGTCGTGTTTGCCATTGTGTTTTGTTTCCTGCCTCTGATATCCACACTGACAGGAGAGGAAACAGTAACAGCCTCAGCACTAATAAAGAGAATTGAATATAGAAATGTTATCAACTGGAAACACTTTCTTCTCACCCTATTTCTGTGCTTTTCCAGCCATCAGAAGGTTGAAATACACCTTAAATACACCCAGTGTATTTAAATACTCTAAATACACCCAGCGATGCCAGCAGGGTTTGGGGATGGCAGATGCTCCCTCTGCCGGGTAAAAACCAGCAGAGCACACCAAGGTTTTAATTAACCATTTAATTAATCAAACCTTAACTGTGGCTCAGCTTATTGAGAACTAAGAAGGTAAAAAAACCCTGCAGGAAGGGAAAAGCTGTTCTGCATTTAGGATTTTTAGCACTGGCAGGTGTATTATTGTATACAAGTGCCATTTCATCCACTAAAATTGACTATTATTTATTTCTGGCTGTCATATGACCCAATCCCACACAGGTATTCACACCTGGTCACCACCACTGCAGCTCTAACTTCATTAAAAATAAATAGGAACCATCAGAATTATAATATTTTAGCGACTTTATTTACCAAGATCAAAATTTGCAACCATTAATTGTTTCACCAAATATTTACAATTCATGGAAAGCACGGACTGTTTGGAACCAACCAGCAGAACAGCATCAGCTGCTGCATCTCTTACCCTCAGGAATGAGATTTTACTCTTCAAAATCGAGATTTAAAAGTAAATCCAAACTAAGAATTTCATGATCAGTGCTTAAAAGAGTGAACTTGTGTTACTGTTTAATATTCCCATGATGAAAAATCAGCTGTTCTTCCCAACACACTTTATTTTAAGAGTATAAAAATTGACTCCTGGTGTGTGTCTGGCAGGACAGGTACTTCCCTTGCTGGATACAAGAAGAACTGGCCACCAGGTTTTTACAGTCTTAACACTTGATAGTTTTTGTTTATTATTGTTCCATATTACAAAAGAAAAGGAAAAAAAAGAGAGAACACAGTGAGGATCAGCTACCACAGAGTTCCCAAAGCAGTTCAGAGCTGTAGGTCAAACCCTCTGCCACGTGCCAGGGCGCACAGGGCTGAGGAAAGGTCCAGTTCTCTCAGGTGCGTGTTCCAGCCACATTCCAGGCTGTCCAATTCTCCTGAAATTCCACCAAAGAAACAGCAAACACCTCTCCAGGAGCAGCTCCCTCAGTTTAGGACTTTCCCAACCTTATTTCTGACGTGTCACAAAGGTTTATTTTATTTTTTTTGTGACCAGGAGTCACACTCCAGCCTGGCCTAAAGGAAACGCACTGGGACTCGTGCCCACAACAACCAGAGACTTGGGAACTTCAGGGAATAAAAATATCCTTTTCTAGCCCACTAACCAGGAGATTGTGGAATGCAGGTTCTTCATGGCAAAGAGCTCTGCTTGCTACAAGTCCATTAATTCCCAAAGGAGTAAAATAAAAAAAATACTGACTGACCATGGGATAAGCATTACACATCCAGGGAGGGAGCACAGCTTGAATTCCATCGGGATCTGAGCTGGCACAACACACACACGGAGCTCTGACACCACAGTCTAATTCCCACTGACAGAACTGGAAGCAGGATTCAATCCCAGCTATGGAAATGGTTTATTACTCATGCAAGAAGCACCTGCCCCACACCAGCAGGGTCACACCCTGCCCTGGTACCATGTCCTGCCCACCAGGCCCGCAGCCAGACAGCTCTGGGGGGCTCCAGGAGTGGAGATCCCCCAGCTAAAGGAGTCCTGATCATGGCAAACTTTACATCTGCACTTGAAACAAATTAAAATTGTACAAACTGGACTCTCTGACACGATGAGATGTAATGAGCGGATATTGTCAACTCTGGGGAGTAAAAAAGCCCTCATTTATTTTTTTTTTTCTTTCTCTTTTTTTCCCCCCAATACTCTTTAGGATCCGTTTTTTTTCTGCAAGTTGCCTACAGACATACAAAATTAATTCAAGTATCTCCTACACCAAAGAGGATCTCATTTGACTTTGTACTATCCATAAAAATATATCCTTGAAAATCTGGTTCACAAAATATTTCATTTGGTTACTAAAATGAAAGATATAAACTGTCAAAATACGTATAGAAACTCAATTTCAGGTTTTGTAAAGATCACAATTTAGCTACAAAATATACCAACCATCTCCCTGTTTGCAATATAGTATTTGCTTACAAAGACACCGTTACTTTGCAAAATAGCTCCTACCGTACAAAATTAGGCTGGAAATTGTAATTTTGCACTACTTCCAGCAATAAACCAGAGATTAGAACCTCATAACCCTTTGGTATAGATCTTCCATTTTTTACTAGATCATTTTTCTTCTATTTGGTTTCATGTTCCAGAGCCTGGGAGAATCCCTGGCCAGGACAAGCACTGAGTGTTTAATTGCAGATATGATCAGCACACAATTTAATTTTCAGTGATTGATGTTTCTCATGCCCAGAACTAAGAACAAACTCTTGCAAAATTAAAAACTTTCGGAAGTTTAATCTCAGAAATTCTTCAGAACTTTTGTCACCAGTCCTTGTCCCTCACACTGTGCTTTAAAATCATTGATGTGTTGAATTCTCTAAGAAAATCAACACAATTTTCTGGGCCTCAGACACTTCCAGGACCAGGCCACTTGCTGTTTTCTGCAGATCCTTCCCCAATCTGATAAACACGGCAAACATGGAAAAAAAAAAATCATCCCAACTTTTAAAATTGTCATCTGAGAAAGAGTAGAAACATAATTTATACCTCGAGCAAAAGTATCAGCTTTTTTATCATCTGCACCTGTAAACACCACCTTACAGGTTAAAATAAAAATATTTACAGACAAATAACTGAAGGAAAAAGGCTTGGAAAAGAGTAAGAAATCAAAACATACACTGGTTATAAATGTTACTAATAATGTCAGCTATGGCAAGGATTCTGTTTCATCCATGTTTTCTTTGTAACCAAATTTTGCCCCCATTATTAGAGGTATTCATAGGAATTTTCAAAGAAACTCTCATCACCTGCCTCGCCACACGTGACTGTCCTTCCCCTGTAGCTGCAATCTTGAATTTTATCAGTTTCCAGTTGTGCCAGCAGGAATTTTGGTGAGGTTTTCTTGTTTCCTGTTTGTACTTTGTCACCAACATGTTGTAAAGAAAATCTATAGAGTCTTTGAGCTGTGAAATCTAGGTAGAAAAGTTTCATTTTTGACCTTTCATCTAGTTTAAAAAAATTCAGTATAAAAAAAAAACAAATTCTCCTCTGATATTTCACCAGTCTCCAAAGGTTTTTACCTTCTCTTCTTACACACTTTTATGACAGTAAAGATCTTTCAAAGTTTTTAGCTCTTCAATTAGAGTTTTGTTCTGATTTTCCAGGACTGCCACTCGATTTTCCAAACATTTCACATACTCCTTCTTCTTCCTACGGCATTCCCGGGCAGCTTCTCTGCAAGAGAGAAGCAGAGTTCTTGATTTTAGGTGTGAGATCTCTTTTGTGAACGTCACAATACGAGAGCTGGAAGTGCAGTGAGGAACAAAACCCAGCCAAAACTGCCCCAGGAGAGCAGGAAATTCAGCAGGATGTGGTGACACAGTCTGCAGGGGAACCCCACTTTGGGTTTCTCCACGCTGAGAGACTCAAGGGAGCATGTCTGGGTCACAATTTCCTGTGTTTGGATCACAATCTCCACAAACTCAGGTGTGCTCAGGTGGGGAAAGAGGCCAAGGGCACCTGGGACAGGACGAGGACAGGGATTGTCCCCCTGTGCTGGACATTGTTGAGGACCCTCACTGCAAGTATGGATGGGCTGGAGCATATCCAGAGCTGGGAATGGAGCTGGGGAAGGGGCTGGAGAACTCCTGAGGGAGCTGGGAAAGGGGCTCAGCCTGGAGAAAAGGAGGCTCAGGGGGGACCTTCTCCCTCTCCACAACTCCCTGACACGAGGGGCAGCCAAGGATCTGTTCCCAGGGAACAGGACCAGAGGAAAAGACCTCAAGCTGTGCCAGGAGAGGTTCAGGTTGGAATCAGGAGGAATTTCTTCATGGAAAGGGTGGTCAGGCTTTGGAAGGGGCTGCCCAGGGCAGTGGTGGAGTCCCCATCCCTGGAGGCGTCACTCAGTGCTCTGGTGGCGATCTGTCACAGGCTGGACTTCACAAACCTGGAAGTCTTTTCCAACCTCAGTGACTGCACCATCTCAGCACATCACACCCAGCACCCTGAGCAGCTCAGGTGGCCTCACATACCTGTTCTTCATCAGCCTGATCTCTCGTTTCAGCTGCGGATCGTCCGTCTTGCTCGTCTGCGACGTCAGGGTGACGGGGGACGTCATCACCACGGTCTGGGGCAGGGAGGAGGTGGTGGGAGTGGTGCGGATCTGGTAGGTCTGCATGTCCCCAGAGGCAGCTAGGGCACACAAACGGGCTGGCATTAGCAGCTGGCACTCAGGGTGACGGGGGTGTGACCATGGCCCTGCTGGGTACTCACTCTGCACCACCACCTGGTTGCTGGGCACCAGGATCTGCTGCCCGTCCGAGGTCTGGGCGTACTGCAGGATGGTGGTCCCGGGCTGGGAGCCGCCGGCGTTGGCCATGGTCAGTGTCTGCAGCCCCTGCACCCCGTCTGCCCCCGGCCCTGCCAGCTGGAGCCCGTTGGCTGCGATGGCAACTGCGAGGGGAGGCACAGGGATGAGGGGATTTGTAGCTGGACAGTACAAAAACAGGTCAATCACAGTGTCCTACAACAGCTTGGGTTGGGAGGGACCTTAAAGCCCAGCCAGTGCCACCCCTGCCATGGCAGGGACACTTCCCACTGTCCCAGGCTGCTCCAAACCCCTCCAGCCTGGCCCTGGGCACTGCCAGGGATCCAGGGGCAACCACAGCTGCTCTGGGCACCTGTGCATCCTCACAGGATGGAGAGGAGCAGGCATGAAGCACCACAAACACCAAGTGGTGCTTCCATCCATCTACCAAAGGAACAAATCCGAATTTTTTGTACCTCTCTGATACCACAGGAGCCTTTTAGTGTGGCCTATGATACATATATATATTTATATATATATACAGGTGTCTTCACTGACATGTTGGGTTAAATCCAGCAAACAACACCTCTGTGTGCTCCACACCAACACCTTTAAATGTCTGAATGTGCAAAAATTAAAAAAAAAATAAATTAAAATTAAAAATTAAAATGACAAAGCACTGGGTTTATCTGAAGTCCATAGATACCAGTTTTATGTACTAACTTTATTGACTGCTAGATAATAACCAACTTTTGTCCTTCATCTTACTCAAACATTTAATGAATTCTGCATTTTGAGGCAAGCTGAGGAAAACCTGTGAGGATGTTTTGGGTGACATACTGTACTGTCCAGTGCTTGTCTGGTAGATGGGCGTGGGAACGGACATGGAGGTGACAGTGGAGACCCCAGGACTTTCCTCATCTCCTTTTCTATCCCGTGTGTCTTCAGAAGAAAGATCTTTCAAAATTTTTCTGCAAAAAAAGAAAGAAGTCTGACATTTGACCACACTCCTCACTCCAGTGAAATCATACAACTGAGTAAAATCACAGCTGCTGAATGTTTTGCCCTGTACAAAATCCTGCTGAGGCCAATCTCCAGTTAGTGGAGTCCAAGTTTCCTCACAGCAACGATGGCTCAGAATATTCAGTGCATGAACAGATTCACTGCTTGTTTCAAGGGAAAGGAAACAACCTGGAGGGCAGCAGAATATTGTAAAAACCACGGGAAGAGGCTGCTGGTTTGGTTTCAAATGAAAACACCGAGTGTATCACAGCCATACCGGTAGGATGGACGACGAGCCAAGATGCCTCGAGCCTTCTGAGAGGAGCCAATGCTGTCTGAGGAGTCCTGAGAATCCTCACTCTCAGACAAGGAAGATACCTGGTGAGAAAGGCAACAGGAACACCAGTGATGCACAGGACAAACACAGAAATAACCTGGAATATTTTATGTAGAAGAGGAGCACTGGGGTTTGTTGGTGAGAATGTAAAAGCCCAATGAAAAGAATATTTCAGGCAGCAGCATATCAGGGAGTAAATATGCAAAGTACTATCTACACTTCTCTTTATTCCACTGTGCTCGTCCAGTTCAAAGTGTTATTTTGTCTCTGATGCTCCTTATTAGTGAACAAAACGTTTATTTGTTCTTATCCATGTGGCAGTAACAGAGTGCAGAGGAATGCACAGAGCTCTGGGAACAGCCTCTCACTGAACTGCAGAGACAGAGCAGGCTGTGATAGGCAGGGGAATAAACCTGCTCGTGCTGTACTCCCTTCTTCCCCCCAGCAAGGCCACGATGTTCATGAATTACAGAAAAGGAATGAATCCAGTCAGTGGAGACTGTGCAAGCAGGGGGAAGGAAAAGGAAAGAGAATTAACAGAGACACGAGCAGCAGGCAGTGCTGCTTTCAGCAGGGACACGTTCCCCTCTCCCTGCTCTGATGTTACAGCACAGACAGCTGACAATCCCTGCCAGGTTTGCTTCTCGTGGCATCTCAATTTCGTGTGCTCTGAGGAGTGTGGGACAAGGATCAGGGACAAACTGCTGGGTTTTTAGAGCAGCTCCTCCCTCGCCTGGCTGCCAGGGCCGTGGTTCCCCAGTGGGGCTCTGCAGCAGGGACTGAGTGGGGCAGGAACAGACCCACTGACACTCCCTGGGTACCTCTTGGATGGGACTCTTAAAAAACCACGTGGCAAGTGAGTCAAAGACTTGGCTACCATGGGAAGGGAGTTACAGCACCCAGCAGCTCATCCCACCTTTCATTTTAATCCACTACTGAATTATTCCCCACTCCTTTGGGTGTCAGACCCCACCTGACTGCCAAGGCACCAACTACAGAGCTGTGGGTTGGATTTTTTAATTAAGGGAGGTTTCATTTTGACTCCAAAGATGATTCCCCACGAGGAGGAATTCCAAGGCCAGATGAGGGATCCCACAGGAGTGTCCTTGGACTGCTCACTGTCTCTTACAGCAGGGCACAAAGGCTCAGAGAAACCTCTTTTCACATCTTCTCACCTACAGAACTGCACATCTGGGGTATTTAAAGCCGTTCTGGAGTTACCTGCACGGTTTGCACCTGAGGGGAGTGGATCACAGAGGAGGACTGAGCTGTCTGAATGACTCCCTGGACCTGGACTTGCTCTCCAGGAAGCTGAACGACTGTGAGGGGAGCAGAACCTCTGAGAGACATCTACAACAGACCAAAAACCATCAGTAAAACCCTTCTGCCACACGACTCAGCAAGTGCAACACTCAGCAAGTGCAACACGTGTAGGAAAACTGCTGGAGAACCTGCATTAGCAGCTCATTTGAATTCTAATTAAATCACAAAAGCACCTTTAATGATGCACACTTTTTAGACATTCTTTGCATATAAAAAAGGCTGAAACAGTTATTTCCTTTAGTTGGAGAAAAATCAAATGTCACATAATCAAATATTATGTAACATATTAAAAGTATGAAAATGCTTCAGCTTCCTAGAGTGTTCGGAGTTTTGATGTTGAACTCAAATAAATCTTTGCACTTTAATTCAATTTATATTATTCACATTTCCATATGTTCACAAAACAAAAATTCAAGTTATACATGTAGATTGTAAGTAAATAACCAATTTTGTCATGATTTTTTTTCACTACTTTTATTAATCTGAAATACGTGAGAAGATGAAGGGATCATTAAAATACAAACAGCTGAATTTCCATTTAATGCTACTTGACAATCATAACTCACAATATTAAGGGACAATCAGATCTTTATATAAAAACAGATCAGGAAACCAGCCTGGAAACAAACCCCAGGACACCTGCTGATATTCTCTCCTTTCCTCTATCTCAATTTTGCACCAAAATTCCAATTGCCTCCACAGGATAAACAGTGGTTAAGCTTCAAAATATTGCTTTTTTTCCCAGAAAAATCCTCCTGGAAGGATTCACTCTTTCACCAGTTCTAAGGGATTCAGGTTAAAGCTTTGACAGGGATGTCAGAAGAAGAATCTCAAATTTTCAGGTTCATATGGTTTATTAGATAAAATATGTTCATGTTGGGCTAAAATCCAAGTGTTTCCATGGTGCTTAGTACCCAGGATTGCTGCTACTACAAAAAGAGCTGGAAATGCTTTTTCTAAGGAAAAAAATGAAACCAGGCCCTCATTTTATTCCTGAGCAGCTCCCCTGGTCAACTAACCCCAAATCTGGGCTGCACTTCTGCACTGTACAAACACAAAAATTAGCTTTTTAACACTTTAAAAATAACTTTATGTCATCCACCATCAAACAAACACATTTTTCTAAGCCTCTTTCTGGTTTTTTTTTCTTCTCTGAGTGCTCCTAAGAAGGGATCTATGGTTTGTAGCACAATAAATACCATCTCTAACTCCCTGCAATGTTTGCTGAGATCCAGCCCAGGCTTTACCTGTTGAGCAATATGAGAGAGCTGAGCTGCCTGCAGGGTTGTACCTTGTACAGCTGAGGGCTGGGACGTAACAGAGCTGCTGCTGCCGCCCTTGTGCACCTCTTCCATCATCAGCTACGAGAAAACCAGTTAAATCCAGTTAGTAACGAATTTGGACAGCAGACACGTGCCCACTTCCACCCTGCCTGATGGCTCTGGTCTCACTGGGATGTGCTGGATGAGCTCTCTGCCCTCCAGTGTCACCATTATTGGGGCACAACCAGGGTTTTTGTCACTTCACCGAGTCTTTCTGTGCCTCATCAAAGGGGGCAGGAGGGGAGGGACACCGTGGGACCTCGCCCTGCTCAGCCCTGTGGGTTTGGGCAGGTGAAGCTGCTCCACACCTGGGGTCACCTCCTGAGGCCTGGGAACAGAACAGGTTTGGTCTGTGCTGTAAAGGACACAGAATCATGGAATGATGGATTGGTTTGGGTTGGGAGGGACCTTAAAGTTCATCCAGTCCCACCCCCTGCCATGGTTTTCACTGTCCCAGGCTGCTCCAAGCCTCATCCAACCTGGCCCTGGGCACTGCCAGGGATCCAGGACCAGCTCCAGCTTCTCTGGGCAATCTGTGCCAGGGTCTCACCACCCTATTATAATCCCATTAATATCCAATTCCTAATAGCCCATCTAACCCTACTCTCTTTCTGTTTGAAGGAAGATCCAGGAAGAAAACCAAAATTCTTTATACTAAAGAATATCTTTCTCTAAGTAAGATAATTTCCAAAAATATTTTAGCCAAGCCACCAGCCAAACCTATTTTAAACTATCTGAAGGTGTATAAAAACAAACCAGGGACTCAAATCGAAGTGAAGAGAACACAGTTTTGAATTTTAAGAGTCACTCTGTCTTGATGTAATGCAGTCAGCAACACTTCTCTCATGTCTAAGATTTTATATTTAACTGTTCAACGTCTTGCCAGCATCCCCCCTCGGATTCTGGGGGATTCAGGGATGCACAAATGCAGGTTTCAGCTGGGGGGAGTGGGCGGACCAGCCTGGAGCATTAAAAGCTGATGGGTGAGTGTTAAACATTTTGTCACAGAAGGTTTGAAAGTGTTGAAAGGACAGTTGCTATGAGACTGGAAATTACATTTCTTTCTGTGGAAATGTGAGTCATTGATTTTTCCCTGCTGAGCCCAACCACAGCACGCAGCCCAATGAACGCTCCTAGGGGGAAGAGTCAAGCCAGAGCAGAGCCCTCGCTGCTCTGAGGGGTCCCCAAAAAAGTCACTAAAGCAGGGCTTTGTAGGGACAAAACGTGCCTGGGTGACAGGAGAAACTGTGGTTGATGGAGCAGTGAGGAAAGGCTGGGAGAATTGGGATTGTTCAGCCTGGAAAAGAGAAGCTTCAGGGTAACCTAAATGTGCCTTTCCAGTACCTGAAGGAGCTGCAGGGAAGATGGAGAGAGACCATTCACAAGGGCCTGGAGAGACAAGAAAAGGGGCAATGGTTTCCCACTGACAGATGGCAGGGCTGGATGGGGTAACAGGCAGGAATTCCTCCCTGGGAGGGTGGGCAGGCCCTGGCACAGGTGCCCAGAGAAGCTGTGGCTGGATCCCTGGCAGTGTCCAAGGCCAGGCTGGATGGGGCTTGGGACAACCTGGGATGCTGACCCTGTCCATGGCAGGGGGTGGAATGAGATGTTCTTTAAGGTCTTTTCCAGCCAAAACAAATCCATGGTTCTGTGTGTCTTTTACAGCACAGACCAAACCTTCCCCAGCCAGTGATGCAGCTTCCCGACATCCTCGTGGCTGCAAACATCAACCACTTCAAGATAATGAGCAGAATTAATGACAAACCTGCAGTGGACACAACTCTGTCTGTCCTCAAACACAATCTTAGCTTTTATAAAGGAAAATCTGCATTTTGCACCCTGCAAAGTGTCCTGGGTAACCAGGGCCCCTCAAACCGAAATCCAGGCAGCAGCAAAAATGACAATTAATTTCCAGTGCTACAGAAACCTCCACTCATTTCTGCAGTGCTAAACCACAGCCTGCCCTCCCCGCTCTCTGCTAATAGTTTCTCTACCTTATTGTCCCATGAAAGGCTCAAAACAGCCTGCAAGAAACAGTGAAACCAATAAAACCACCCCAAATAAACACCCCAGGGAGAAAACACAGAGGGTTTCGCTGACCTTTCTCTCACTGGTGTGGAGTTCTGCTTACAGGAATAAAAGATAAAGTATTTCCCATTAGAAATATGGGTTTTGAGTTTAATTCATCTCTGCTTGCTCTGGAATATTTAATTATTCATCCAACATCAATCAATAAAAAGATTTAGCAAGGATTGCAACAAGACAGAAATTCATCCTCACAGCCTCTGGGGATATGAGTGTAACACAAGATTCCCATGCCTTTAACTTTATTTAGCTGGAAAACCAGGAATTTCCCCCTGGAAATTTATTGTCCAGAGAATGATTATTGTCCCAGTCTGTACAAACACCACTTTTTTATAACCAGACAGGTAAGGGTGATGATTTCACACTAAACCTGAAGTCTCCATGCAGCTCCACCTCAAAAGTAATTTAACTGAAAGGATTTTGCAACAGCAGCTCACGAAATTTGCTTTAAGGACTCCAAAAATTCTGGGCATCACCTTCCCCCAGCCAAGGAAACTCATCCTACTTCAAACCTGAGCCTCAAAATCACCTTCCTTTGAAACATAAACAGGAATGTCACATTCCTCAGGGCACGTTCCATTTCTCAAAGTTCACAGACTCCCTCCAAACACCACCCAAACCCACCAGAAACACCTGATGTGCCCAAGGAACATTAATTAAAAAAGAAAACCTGTTCCCACAACTTCCTCTGATTCCCTAATTCTGTAAATTCCCTAAAATGCTACAGAGAGCAGCAGAGGAAGAAACCAAGTTCTGTTTTGCCCTGGCAAGTTGAGTAGAGGAAGGGTCTGAACGATGTTTCATCTGAAATATTGTAAGAGCCAGCTGACTGTATTTTTTATAATGTCAGAAATCAAGGAAAATTTGACACAGAATTTTATTCTCAAATAGTGACAAGAGTCAAATTCTGACATTTACAAATTATACAAAGGGATTTCAAAACATTTTCCTAAATGATATTTAAGTAATCTAGGGGAATTTGGGGTCCTCAAAATTAGCTGCTTTCAGCAGTGAAAATATTATTTACCTAATTTTGCTATTAAGACACTCGAAGAAAATTTGCTCACCCAGAAAACTGACAGAACTCCGTTTTTTAACCCCCAGAAATCAGTAAAAGCCAGAGCAAAGGGCAGAACATCCCACCAGATGTGCCAGAGAACAAGTGAGGAGTGTCGAGTCAACGTGCCCAGTCACTGCTCCAGATTCCATTCCACAAACACACAAAGTTATTCCTTAAAACTCCAGCAGCACTTCCCTCATAGCATTTCTCCCACTCCAGCACCAGCCCTGTACAGGAACATCCCCTGACAGGAGCTTCAGAAATAAAAACGCTGCAGCCTAAAAATGTCAATATTCTATCCGCATCAGGGATCTGATGGTTGTGAGAGAGAAACAGCCCAGAGATCATTTATATCCCGCCGCCCTGGATGCAGCCGATCCTCACTGAGCGCTGCCAGCCGAGGCTCGGACACGGCTCTGGGGCTAAATTCGGACAGGTAACGACGCCCATTAACGGCGTGTGGGTCGCGATAAAGCCCAGTTTGTCACCGGGCAGGGCTCGGGGACGCAGCCAGCGCTGGCCGGGAGCGGCTGGAGCCTCTCGTCACCCCCAGACCACCTTCCCCCCATTCCCGAGGGGAGCGGGACCCGGGGGGATGCGGGACCCCTCGTCCCCCCCTGGAAGCCTTTTCCCCCATTCCAGGCGGAACCGGGACGGGCCCCGTCACCCCCAGGCCTCCTTCTCTCCCCGCTTCCCCGGGGCGAGCGGGACACGGGGGGAGCGGGCCCGGGCCCGGCAGCAGCCCCAGGCCGCAGGGCAGCGCCTCAGGCCCGGCTGCGGTGGGAACTCCCCGCGGTTTCCGCAGCGGCCGCCGCGCCGAGGCCGCGGCCT
>NC_031798.1:225013-230362 GCF_001522545.3 Parus major | reverse complement strand
GATTTCCCGGATTTCCTGCGGTTGAAAAATCCCTCGAGTTCAACTTTGTCCACGGAGTGCCACGTCCAGGAATCCCTGGACACCTCCAGGGATGGGCACTGCAAACCTCCCTGGGCACTTCCAAGGCCTGAGCTCCCTTTCCATGGGGAAATTCCTGCTGCTGTCCCCCTTTCCATGGGGAAATTCCTGCTGCTGTTCCCCCTTTCCATGGGGAAATTCCTGCTGCTGTCCCCCCTTTCCATGAGGAAATTCCTGCTGCTGTCCCCCCTGAGCTTCCCTCGCCCAGCCTGAGGCTGTTCCCTCTCCTCCTGTCCCTGTTCCCTGGGAGAAATCCCAATCCCCAGCTGTCCCCTCCTGCCAGGGACTTGTGCAGAGCCACAAAATCCCCCTGATCCCCCTTTTCTCCAGGCTGAGCCCCTTTCAAACTCCCTCAGGAATTCTCCAGCTCCTTCTCCTGCTGCTCCAGCCTCTTCCTTGGCTCCACTCCCTGCCCTGATCCCTAAAAACCGAGATTCCTAAAACTACAAATCCAGGACACTGCCCAGCCCAGCTCCTTCACACCCTCAGAGCTCCAACACTGCTCTGTACAACTGACAAAATATAAATTCTCAAAATATATCCATAGTTGAAAATATAATTCAAATTCTCCCTCTGCCCAGGATCCATTTTAACCCGTGTTTTCTTCCTTAAAAATGAAATTCCTTCATGGAAACAGCGCTGGAAGGACTAAACAAGCAACCAGGCATCAATATTTATTAACACAAGACAAAGGAAACACAATCAATGCGTTAATGGGACACTGTCCAGCCAGGTGTTAAATTTAAAAATGTAACTAATCTAATTTTAAATAAATAAAACCTTTATACATAATTACAGAATGCCGGAGTCTGAATCGGACAATGGGAAAGAGGTTGACAGAAATAAAAGCAAAAAAAAAAAAAAAAACCAACAAAATAAATGCATCTAGGGCTAAAATTGATCTGGTTTTTATAACCTGATTTTAGGACAGTTAGTAGGACACAGCTGAATTGATTTAAACCAGAAATGAAGTGCAAATTCTAACAAAAGGGGACAAAACTCTCTTGTTCCCACAGCGTTTGCTCGGAGAAGATTCAGAAAACAGCGAGACACACACACAATATTTTAGTCCAGTGGGGAGGAATTCCCAGTTTTTCAGTTTCACTGCAGTTAAGTTGGAACCTGAGGGGCAAGAGGAGAGAATAACGTGCCCTGTGCAAGCTGCAGAGTCACACCGTGGGGAGAGGCTTTGGGAAAAGCACCCAGCCCTGCCCACCTGCCAAATCCTGGAGTGAAGGATCTTGCTTTGTTCCCAAAAAATACAGAAAGATCATCCCCAGCTACAGAGGAAGGAGTGGAATGATCTGTGGAAGGCTCACGGCGAGTCCTGGGGGTGGAATTTGGGGATTCCAGAGCCCCAGCTCCGTCCTTCCTCCTCCCCAGTGCCAAAACATGGACAAAGCACTCGGGGAACGCCAGGGAATTCAGGGAAACCAAAATCAGCAGCTTCTCCTTGTCCCTGGAACCTTCTCTCATCCCATGGGCAGGGCTGTGTCCTGCAGCTCTCCAGCACACAGAAATGGAATGTGCTGGAAGATCTGGAGCGCACGGGAAAACTTGAAAGATAAAACCTCAAACCATAGGAAGCTATCAGTACCTATCCAAACCAAAAAAAAATAAAGAAAAAAATAATAAAAAATCAATCCAGTCATGTTCAAAAATGCCATTTCAGGAATTCCATCTCCATTTGATGGAATTCATGCACATGTTGTTTTATTTGTGAAAAATCACAAATAAAAGACAATGCTGGAATTGGACTTAAAATCTACTTCAGTGGACAAAAAGTGTTTGTTGGAACAATTTATCTAAAGCTTTGAGTAAAGAAAAAAGGTTCAAGACCACCAGTTTTCCCTGGAAAGGTCACACTGGAGTGAAGCTGGGTCTGGGCTGTGCAGGAAACACAAAAATGGTGACAAAGAACATGGAATAACAGGAATTTTCTGGCTGAAAGGGGAGAACAACCTTTTTGCACTCTACACCCAAAATAAGCTGCAGGACCAACTGTTTTAGACACAGTTTGACCTGCCACTGTCCTCACTTTGTGTTCAATTTGTTAAAAACTAAAAATATTGAAGATTTTGTGCATATTCTGCTGTGTTGGTTGATACTGTGGAAAACACAGACGAGGTTCCAAAATGTGCCCCTGAAACCCAAAGTGTTTGCAAAGAAACTTAAGTCCAGACCTGCCACAAAACTGCCAGTTCCTATTCCCACAGCAAATATTTTTTTTTTCAAAAATAACATTTGAAACTTCTTATCTGAGTTTTTAAAGCTCCTGTTTTTCAGTGAGGAACCACCAGGATGCAGCAGGAGCTTTTCAAGGACACAGCTGGGGTTTGCTCGTGGATCCTCTGGACTCTGTTCCAGTAACTGCCATAGGATCTTCCAAATCCACACCATAAACCTTTTAAAAACTGCCTAAAAACTTCGTGTGAGGTAATCTGGAACATTTGAAAAGTTTATTTACACTGTATACCACATCTGACTCAAAAAAACCCTGTTGCAGGATCTGGTAGCAGCTCCCAAGGCTTCCAAAATCATGTATTAGCACCCAGAGAAATGTAATTGTTGTTAAAAGATGAAGAATTAATGAAATAAAATTTAAAAAAAAAGAGATAATTTTGAGTCAAAGCTCAACCACCAGCTCTCCCCCAGCCCGTGTGGAATTGCTTCCCAGCAGGAAGAGCTTGTACCTGCTGCTTTAAGGCTTCTCCTTCTTCCCATTCCCTAAGGCTGGAGCTGGCACAGGATGAGGAAGGCTGGGATAACAATTTTCACAATATTATTTAACAATGTCTTTGCCAGAATTAACCAGAACCCCCTGGAAAATAAAACTGTGTCTGACTCAAAGCTGGAATTCTCCTGTTCTTTCAGGGAATGCTTTGAGGAGAGCGTTTTTGTTTGCTCCCAGTTTCCACTAAAGCCTGTTCACAGTGGCTCTTGCTCTGCCTGCAGGGAGCTGAGGGAATCCCAAAGGAATGGCACGAGCAGGGAATTCACCTGAGGAATGTTTTTCCTTTCCACACCTGCTGCCACAGGATGGGGCAGAGGCTGTCCCTCGCTTCCTTTGGGGACTTGCACGGCCGTTTCTACCCAATTCCATGCTGAATTCAGCCTCCTGGAGAAAGATGGACCTTAAAACCAAAGGGTTCTACACACTTCTGGCCAGAATAAAGATACAAATGAAATCAGAAACCTGGGGAAGGTGGGAGCATCTCACATTGTGTCTAAGCCAATGCCAGGATGCTGAGGACCACAAAAGTCACCTGTCCTTAAAAACATCAACCTTCAGCTGTCCTCACTAGCCAAGTTAATTTTTCTAGCTAAGTGAATTATGTATAATAATATTTACATATTTAAAATATAGGCAAAATTCTTTTTAAATTCCAGAAATCTCTATATGAATAAGTAACTCTGATTCTGTAAGTTATTGATTTGGTCATGGCACAATTGTGTTGTGATCCCGTGGGATGAACAGCTCCAGATGCAAAGCAGATCATGGAGTAGGGAACTGCAGAACTCTGATGACCCTTTTCTTAATAGTTTATTATCTTAACTAAATAAACCCTCCCCTTATAGAATCCTAACCCGGGATTAGATAAAAATACAAATATGTACAACGGGTGAAAAAGTCACACTACTGTAAAGGCCTTGGGGATTTCGTAGCTCACACACTTTCCCACTTTGCAGTTCTCTAAAGCTCATGGTTCAGTAAACGGTTACAAAACGTTTGCTGCTGCTTCCCACATCTCCTTCTCCCCACCAGCACCCAAACCCCCGGCATGGGAGGGAGGGAAATGTGGCAGCAAGCTCAAACTTTAGATCAAGTATTAGTAATTTTCACCAGCTTCACTTCCAGAGCCACCCTGATCGCTCCGTGCTCCCATCACATGTTGTAGGCCACGTAAATGGGGTCCAGCTGATCCGCCAGGAAACTGTCCCGGAGGTGCATCCGTTGTTTCTCCCCTCGGGAATTGATGGGGATAACTCCAGGATCCACCACCACCACCACCCCCACAATCAAGTAGTGTTCCTCCAGGACCACGTTGGTAACCAGAGGAACCAAATCCAGAGCCTCCTGCTCGCAGCCACACAGCTCCACCACCACCACCAGCAGGTTGGTCCAGGTGAACACAGCGCTGGAATGACAAAGGGAAAACAACACAAAACCCAGTTATCGCCACAAAGATCCAAAGTTTCCACTTCTTTATCCTTACATGGAGGTTCCCACCTGCTTTGGGCTACGTTTCCAACCTAACTCCAACACGACTCGGTCCTGATGTGACAAAAATCAGACTTATCTCAGCACTACCTGTGTGAGGCAGGAACCCAACGGTGCTGACACCGACCCAGAAACAGCTCTTTACACCCCAGAGTGGGAAATTATCATTTCTGTGCTGAACTAAAGCTTGTGAGGAAACACCGAGTCTGTTCTCACCTGCAGATGGGAAATCAGGTGTATGACCTGCTGATGGCAACACAAAAAACCCTGAATTTCCCTATTTTATGTATTTTTTTCACCTAAACCCTCTGCATCTTTGCCTAAACTGCTACATTTCAGCTGGGCTAGGACGGTTCCACTCCCCAGGAGTGTTTTACCATTCAGCAATGCTCCTGTGGGTTCGGGACACCGAGGTCTCGATGTCGATGGGGTGGTACCGCAGCCCCCGCAGCTCCAAAGTCTCATCCAGTGCTCCCACAACGTACAGGGCATCGTGGCGCTCTGGGGACACAGGAGAGGAGGTGGAACAAATGCAATTTGGATAAATTGTCTCTTGTATAAGCTGAAGAATCCCAGAATGGTTTGAATTGGAAGAGCCAATTCAACTCCCACTGTCCCAGGCTGCTCCCAGCCCCTCCAGCCTGGCCTTGGGCACTGCCAGGGATCCAGGGGCAGCCCCAGCTGCTCTGGGCACCTCTGCCAGAGCCTCACCACCCTCACAGAGAACAATTCCTTCCAAATATCCCCTCTAACCCTGCCCCCTGGCAATTTAAAGCCATTGTCCCTTGTCCTGGCACTCCAGGTCTCTCTCCATCTTTCCTGCAGCTCCTTCAGGCACTGGAAGGCCACAATTAAATCACCCAAAGCTCCTCTTCTCCAGCCTGGAGGCAGCTCTGCAGGTGGGGTCTCACCTGAGGAGGGCTGAGGGGACTCAGCCCAAGCTTGGGGGAGTTCCTGGGGCATGTCCTAAACCCCTTCTCCCCAGGGCTGCTCCCTCTGCTCATCCCAGCCTGCATCAAGCCAGGTACAGCTCTTGGTGAAACCCTGAG
>NC_031798.1:221002-223827 GCF_001522545.3 Parus major | reverse complement strand
TTTTATATTTATATATATAATGTATTATTTATATTATATAAGTAATACATTATTTTATATTTATATATATAATGTATTATTTATATTATATAAATCATACATTTTATATTTATATATAAATAGTGTATTATTTATATTATATAAATCATACATTATTTTATATATATATATAAATAGTGTATTATTTATATTATATAAATCATACATTGTTTTATATTTATATATAAATAATGTATGATTTATATTACATAAATCATAATTTTTAACATGTCAAGTCCAAGACTGGATAATAATCCATCAACACTGATCAATACACTGATGTGTAATCAAGAAAAGGAAAGCCAAATGTAAATTATGCTATTTGGGGACCAGTCTGCAAGATTTAGGGTAGAACAATCTTCTTTTCAAGTGGGTTTTCTTTAAACTTGGCAGAGAAATAATACCCAAATTCTGAAGGTTCCAGCAATAATTCACCTTACAAAGGCTTGTAGGACAGCTCCAAAGTGTCCCCCAGCAGAGAAAAGCCCAAGGAGCAGCAGGAAAAGGCCCCAAGGAGCAAAACCTGTCCTTACCTCCCCAAGGTGAGAATCTCCCAGGGGCCCTTTTGTCTCTGGATTGACAATGACCACTTTGACTCCAGGCAGAATCTAAGGGGCACAAGAAGGAAATCTGCAATCCCTGCTGGGTTATCTTCAGCACAAGAAAACACACAATCAGGGCAGGATTTCACCCCTGGACATCACAAACAGGGAGAAATCAGGTCAGGGTAGGTACAGCAAGGCAGGATCAGGGTATGGATGTACTCCACGGCTCCAGGGACACACAGGGAAGATATTCTGGGCCTGAACATGTTAATAGACCTTGATTTTGAATAATACAGCTAAAAAACTACAGGAAAACCTCCTTCTGTTAAGTTATGAGGGAGTAAGAGCTCCAGTAAACCCCAAATACAGGCTGATCTCAGGAATAGCAGAGCCCACACTTCTGCTAAAGCTCATTTACTGCAAAACAGAGCAATTCCCCCAAGAGCTCCAGCAAAACACGCTCCTAAATCAACAGGTAATTAATTCCTCATAAATCAAACTGACTTTCCAGAGGGACAGTGTAACCAGGTGCCACTCCCTGCCACGCCACAGGTGTTTCCCAGCTCCAGCACGAGGGCTGTGGGGAGAGGGAAACACGGAATTACCTTCCCAGACTCGGAAAGCAGCAGGCTCTGAGGAGCTCCTCGTTCCACCAGACGGACCCTGAAGGTAAAAACACTGTCAGGGTTAATAAAACAAAGAGCTGAAGGGTCTGGAGCGGTGTGAGAACTCAGCACCACTGCAGGGAGGGCTTTATGTAGTTAATAAATTGGTTTAAGTGAACTTACAGTACCTGTCATGTCTCAAGGATTTCAGGTCTACGTACACCGTGGTGGGATCGGGCCCCGATGTTCCCTGGGGAGTTCATATTTAAAAATAAAAGCCATTGATGTATTTAGAGCAGTCAGGGTAAATTCTGAGCCCACAAACATTGCCAGGGGTTTCCTGCAGCAGAATTCCTGCTCATATCCCCCCACCTTTGCAGCTGCACTAAGGGAAACCCTTCAGTGAGGAGGTGACTTTTTGGAACACCTGTGTGGGAAGGAGCCCTGGGGAGGGGGGAGACACCCCAAGCCCTCTCAGCCACCAGCCTGGAGCAACCAGGCACTGTTTACATGGGAATAAACAGCTCAGATTCGTGTTTCACTTGTTTTGAGCATCTGTGATACGATTTGGCAGCTGCAAATGAGAGAAGCTGCTTAAATCTTGTGCCAGCTGTTCTCCACGGGGCAGATGTTGGGCTTCAGACGGGGAGTGTGGAATCCCAGCCGAGCCTGGCAGCTGGAACGTGGTGCCAGCAACAAGGAAGAGCCCTGGGAAGCCTCACCTGTAGACAGATGGCCACGTTGACCCGTGAGCCAAAGGTGGTGCTCACGGCTCGGGAGGACAGCCCGATGTCCTTGAAGAGTTTGGAGAAGGAATGAGTGAGGGAAACGCGCGGCCGCTCCTCCGCCACCACCACGCAGGTCCGGACACAGGACAGGTTAATGCCTCGGGCCTGCACACACACACACACACGAGGCAAAGGGTGTTCAGCTGTCCCCTCTCAAGAAGGTATCTTTGCTTCTTATCCCTTGAAATTACTTGGGAAATGCAGGACAAACTCGGTCCTCGTGTTCCAAGTTGCTTTCCCTTTTTCTGATTCTATTTGTGACTCCAAATCGTGTCTGACCACAGCCTGGAAATGCAGCCAGAGCAAGACATGGACTGGCAGAGCTCCCTCCTCTGCCCCAGCTCTTAGCTCAGCTGAGATTACACCTCTGAGTCACTGCTGAAACAGATGGAAACCAAACCCAGGCAGAATAAAGTCATCCACTGGGGCTGCACTGCCTCTCCAACAACTCTGGGACCTGATTCCATCTTTCTTTGTCTGGTGAATGCTCTGAGCAGCAGCAGGCAGGAGCTGCCATGTGCTGCTCACCTGTGACACAGCCCAGGCACCTGCAGAGCCCTGTGCCACCCCCCAGAGAACAGGGCTGAGCCTTAACCTCCCAGAGCCACTACTCCAGGAATTCCCAGGGAAAAAGCCACCTGAGGCATGGCATGGAGCTGTTTTTCCCTTTCTCTCATCTCCCAGGAGAACACACCTCCGTGGAGCAGCTCTCCTGCTTCCCATCATGTGCTGGTCTGAGCATCCACTGCAGACTGTTACATAAGGAATGTGCTGCAGAGCTGCACGGGATCCTCCCTGCTCAGGGCTGCCCTGACATTCCCTGCTCCTCTCCTTCCCTCTCCTTCCCT
>NC_031798.1:214264-220607 GCF_001522545.3 Parus major | reverse complement strand
CTCTCCCTCTCCCTCTCCTCTCCTTCTCCCTCTCCTCTCCTTCTCCCTCTCCTCTCCCTCTCCCTCTCCCAGGGCTGCAGCTTTTGGACATTTGTGCAAAGGAAAAATTTCTATTTAACAATCCTATCACTTTGCTTTATTGCCAGAGTTCCCTTAATTTATGTAACACAACACTCAGGAAATGTTTCTTACCTTTAACGTTTCAACTTGGTTTCCAAGTCCCTTTGTACACAGTTCCATGACTGAATAGGAACAGAAAGTGTCCCTTATTTTATACTGGCTGACAGTAGATAACCAGAGAAAAAGATTGGATTCCAGCTCCATAGGAGGAATTAAAACTGACTGATGTCCAGAATACACACTGTGAAGAACATTAAGGGAGAAAACATTTCAGTGAAGCTCGCAGTTATCTTTAAATTAATATTTGCTGTGCTTGCACATTACCTCCCTGCTAGTCCAAAGGCAGGTTGTGGGACTGCAGCTGAGGCAAACTGGAGCAGCAGCATTTTAAAAATGCAACTTTACTGTACAAGAATAACAATTTATCCACGCACAAACACAGGCTGACAGTGAAGGAAGAGAACTGGCTCAACCCCACACAGAACAAAAACACCCTTATAGCAACATGTAATCAAGGAAGAAAGGGAAGAGAAACATTCTGAAGCCAGGGATATTTGGCAGCACAAACACACATCATCAAGAAGGGATAACATCTTGCTAATCTGCAGCAAAATGGGAACATGTTGTTGTCAGTTCCAAGACAAATCCCCCCCCCTACTGTAAATTAAGTCATTCTGTAATGTCAACACGCCTGTAATTACACCCAGAAGGACCCATTTCCCATTTCCCATTTCCCAGGAGTTCATCTGCCCCTTTCCCCCCACCAAGCCCTACCTGCAAAGGCACCAGAGCACAAATCCCAGCCCGCAGTAGGGGTCCAGACAAATGGCAATCTGCCGGGAGGAGTAGAGCTCACACTGGAGCTTGATGGCCCTGCACAGGCCACTGACTGCAGCGTGGGACATCTGCAACACAGGGGACACTGCTGAGAGCCCAGGACAGCACCCAGGGGCTCCCCAGCACGGGCAGGACAGAGAAAAAGGGGTTTATGGAGAGCTGGTGTGAAGGCAAAGACGTGGTTTGGCTCCTGAGCTTCCACAGCTCGTGCAGAGCCCCGACACCAACAGTGACAGCAACAGCTCAACTTGAAGCTGCTGATGTTTGAGTTCCACCTCAACTTGAGGAAGAGCTTTCCATGGAGGTGGAAGAGCACTGGAACAGCTGCCCTTGGGTGGTTGTGGAGTCTTCTCCTCTGGAGACATTCCAAACCCCCCTGGACATCTTCCTGTGTCACCTGGGTGACCCTGCCTTGGACTGGGGGATCTCCAGAGCTCCCTTCCAACCCTGACTATCCTGGGATTAACCTCAACAACAGCTCAAGGCTTTCCTTTTTTAGTTTCTTATCCTCTTTTTTCTGCCTGCCTCTTGCTGGAGGCCAGTGGAGCTCTGCTGCTCTCCCAAGGCAGCTCTCCAGAATTCCTGCTCCCTGTGGACACTGCTTTCCTCCAGGGCACAGCTAAATCACTGAGCTGAAGCCCACAGCTTGATTAGAGGAAAATCAGGGCTTTTGTTTAAGCTACAAGTTGGAGGTGGAGGTGGCTCAGAGGGTCAGGCAAAGACAAGACACGAATGCCCATCTCCTAACCCCTTACTATACCTTTACTCCTGTGAGCATGCCCGTTGTGGAAACACTAAAATCTAGATATGCCAACATCTCGGGTGTGGGTGGCTTATAGATCTGAGCCAGCCTCTTCCTGGGCAAGTCATCTGTGCAAGAGAGAAACAATTAATTTTGTTTATTAATTTTGGTTACTTGACTGTGAAAGGAGAACACAACTTTCAAAACACCAGAGATGGGAGATAAAGCTTTCTATTAATTCTCTTTCCAGAAGAGACAGGCTAGTGTATGGCAAAACTCTTGCCAAAGCTCCCACATAGAAAATTATTTATTCTCAGGGAAGAGGGAGAAAAGACCAACTCGCCCTTGTTTTAAGGAGATTAAAGTTATCTCCAGCAATCACTGCTGTCACTGCAATCATTTCCCATGCACAGCCCAATACAGAAGAGTTCTCAGTGAACAAGGGCACATCTTGGATGGCTTCTGTACATATTCAAACAAAGAAGAGTTCTCAGTGAACAAGGGCACATCTTGGATGGCTTCTGTACATATTCAAACAAATTTTCAAGAGCCACTCAGCAAAACAGGGGGACAGTCCCTTTGGAAGTCACACAGAACTTGAAAGAGCCTCTCTCTTGGCCCTGAGAGCTCACCTGTGTCGATGATGGTTGGCCAGGTTTTCACATCCACAGCTCCAGCTGCCTCCCTGGACTTGAGCAGCCTCATCAAGGTCTGGGTTGTGAGGATACAGGCGGCTTTGCTGACCTGCAAAGGTGAACCCTGACTGAAACAAAGAGGCAAGAGCACATCCCAGCAGCAAGAGCTGATGCTCAGAGCCTTTCACCACCTGCAGCCAATTTCTTTCAGCAAACCTGAATTCTTTTCTCTGGCTTTTGCCACTCTGCTCTGCTTCCCCTTCACTAAAGCCCCAGTGCAGCCCAGCCTGCACAGACCCTGTCAGAGCCTCTCCAGCAGGTGACAAGGTGTCACAGCCAGATCCAGCTTTCTTCCCCATGCTGTCTCCTGGTTACTGGGCTTGGAAGTGGCTTAACTGCAGCATTTGAATTTCCCCAGCAATAAGGAGAGTCAAGGTGAAATTTTGGGTGGCAGCATCATGTTGGTGTTGTCAGAAAGCCATCTGTGAGGAGCAGCTTCTCTCTGGCATTTAATGAATGAAAACATTCATTCACTGTCCCCCAGCTCCACGATGTGCCTCCATCCCTCTCACACAGACAACGTGAGCTTGGGGCAACTGTGTCACCCTGGAGCATGGCCAGTGTGACTCTGTGTCCCCTCTGGAGCACGGCCAGTGTGACTCTGTGTCACCTCTGGACTGACCCAGCCCTGCTCCAGCCACGGTGACATTTGTGTCCCCTCTGGAGCATGGCCAGTGTGACTCTGTGTCCCCTCTGGAGCACGGCCAGTGTGACTCTGTGTCCCCTCTGGACCAACCCAGCCCTGCTCCAGCCATGGTGACATTTGTGTCACCCCTGGAGCACGGCCAGTGTGACTCTGTGTCACCTCTCAAGCATCCCAGCCCTGCTCCAGCCATGGTGACATTTGTGTCCCCTCTGGAGCATGGCCAGTGTGACTCCTGTGTCCCCTCTGGACTGACCCAGCCCTGCTCCAGCCATGGTGACATTTGTGTCCCCTCTGGAGCACGGCCAGTGTGACTCCTGTGTCCCCTCTGGACTGACCCAGCCCTGCTCCAGCCACAGTGACATTTGTGTCCCCTCTGGAGCATGGCCAGTGTGACTCCTGTGTCCCCTCTGGACTGACCCAGCCCTGCTCCAGCCACGGTGACATTTGTGTCCCCCCTGGGGCCCTGGCACTCACCTCCACGATCATCCTCACTGTGGGCAGCGTTGCCACCAGGCTCTGGGCGTGGGGCGGGCGCACGGTGACGGGGACACAGCCCGAGTACAGGCAGCCGTAGAAGGCCGTGATGAGCTCGATGCCTGCAAGGACACCACAGCTGCACCACTGGGGACACTCCCACAGCACCCAGGGCAGCACAAGGAAGCTGAGAAAGCTCGGGAGAGGGAATGGGGAAAGTCAAGGAAGCACACAGGAAACCTTCTCCGTTGTAGAGGAGAAGAACATCCTGAGTGTTAAATGACTCCAAAGTCAGTCAGGACACAGCACTGAGCACCTCTCACCAGCACTGAGAGCCTTTCCCCTATTTCCACATGCCCAGGCTGTGTTTCCCCAGTGGGAATCACTCACCAGGAGGATAAAGAAGCACCACATTGTCTCCTGCATTGAGATGGCCTTTGTCACACAGCACTGATGCGATCCTCTCAGCCTTTTTGTGCAGCTGAAGGCAGGTGGCCGTGCACACAACGGTTCCCTTGAAAGGACACAAAAAATGCTCTAAACAGGGGCTGGCACCAGACAAAGTGGCTGCTGTGAAATGAACCCAAGCTTGCTGGCTAGCAGGAGGCTACAGCTATGAGTTATCTCTACCTAAAGGCTGCTGTGAGCAGCTCATCCACTACAGTACCAAAGGACAGAGATGGAGTTAGATCTGCTCTAGAAAATTCTACCTTCCAGGGAGTCAAGTTCAGCTCTTCTCGCACCAGAACCTTGCCAGAATATACTCAACACCATTGATAGGGATGGTGGCACCAAGGGATACACCATTAACTGATACAGGAACCAGTGGGACCTACAAACACGCTCAGTTTTAAAATGAAGTGTCCAACCATGAGAGTCACTTGCTGAAGGGACCTAGAGGGTCAAAGGTCAAGTTTTAAGTTACAAATCTATGGGCAAAATCTGATACAGAGGGGAAAAGATTTTAAAGGCTCTCCAGCTGGCACTGGGTAACACGTGGACCTTAAAACCCAACAACTCAGCACTGACTGTACCTTGGCATTCAATAAAAGGAAGAGTGGGTGGTCAGGAGTCGCTTGAGCTCTCCACTGCAACGCTTCTGTCAGGAACTGGTGCTGGAAGAGACAGGCAGGAGTTCAACACCAGCTTCTCCTTCAGTGCTTTCCAGTGCTGCTCTGCACCCAGGAGGGAAAACTCCTTCCCATTCTCCAGTTGTCACAAACACTGATTTACCTTTTTAACTAAATCGTTGTCTTCTATTTGACCCAGATCTCTCCCAGAGGCTTGAGCGATTCTCTTCCCAGCAACCAGGTTCCCCACCATCACAGAGGCAGGGCCCACACCTGTGGAGACATCAGCACTTTGGGAAGGAGCAGAGCAAAGGTTCAGAGAGTCCCTGCAGGGTCCCACTGCTCCAGGGAACAAAGCCTGATGGAGTTCAGCAGGCATTGCTGGTCTCTATTCACCAGGAGGGAGAATCCCACTGACTTCAAAGGTGGGAATCTAAATTCCTGACTAACACATGCAAAGAGAGGCCTGGAACACGCCCCAGGGAACAAGACAGGCTCTGGTGCCCAGCACCTCACCGAGCCCCAGTTTAACACCACCAAATAAAAAGGGTTGTTAAGGTTACCTGGCTGTTTCTGCCTGGGCTTTGGCAAGTTGGTCACACAAGTGTGTGGGCACATGAGGATGTTGCAGGGGTGCAGAGAGCCCTCCAGAAAGTGCTGTTTGGTTTGGGAGATGTGGATCCCTCCCAGTGGAGTTTTTGGCAATGTGTTGGCTGGCACCAGAGCAAGGCAGTAAACACCCACTTGGTGAATGCTGTCAATTGCCTAGAGAAAGGAGAGATGGTCACTGGCCTGCCTGGCACTGCTGGGCACTGCAAGATAAATCCCTGGACTTGAGAGGTGCAGGAGGAGAGAATCAACCACAGACATCCCACTCGACCTCTGCTCAGCGAGTCCTGCAGTGAGCCTGAAGTGCTGGGTACATCCCTGCCTTTACAGCCCATTTCACAGACACCCAAATCCATTTTTAAATCTTTCATGACCAAAATCCCAAAATATCCGCAGTTGCCTGATGAATCACACGGTTCTGATCTCGGGATTGTATCCATCTGTCTCCTCTGAACCATCACACTCTGTTCCCTCCTGCACTCAGGCATCTGATCCATTATTCACAGCACCAGGTACTTCCCTGCTTCTCCACCCCAGCTTGCACACTTCACTCCCTGAATGTCATCCCTGGAATGACACACATGCAGCAGGAAGCTCTCAAAGGAAGGAATTGCTACTCATTCTTTTAGGACCACGCTCATTCAGCTGTTCTGGCCTTTCCCTGCACTTGGTCCCTGCTGAAAAGGCAGCTCCAAATAAAAGGGTGGCTTTGAAGCCAAGCTCTGAGCTCCACATCATCCACACTAAAAGCAGAACACCAAAGCTCGAGCACAGATCTGCTTTGCAGCTCTGAGAGGAGACTGATGGAGCCCCTCTGCTCCCCCAGGACCTTCATGGAATCCCAGACTGGCTGAGGAGTTTCTTCCCAAAATTTAACTTAAAATTTCTCCTCTTTCAGCTTGAATCCCTTCCCCTTATCCTGTCACTGCAGCTCCCTCAGGACACAGCTTGTGACCCTGCACAAACACCTGGGCTCCTTCCTTGTAATGCAGTTAGGAAAATGGTATGACCCAAAAAATGTACCCCCAAAAATGCAGAACTGTAAATTTATTTCCCTTATCTTGTTCTCCCCAGTTCCCCTTATTGCTTGTGTGAATTCTCCCCACCCTTTTCCCCTGACTTCAAAAAGGGGTGCTTATCCATCCTCTTC
>NC_031798.1:191236-213640 GCF_001522545.3 Parus major | reverse complement strand
TGCCAAGCCAATCCACCTCCCATCTCCCTGCTGCGGGCGGACAGTGGTGGCAGAGAGGAAGGGGATTTATAAATCACATCCCATCTCGGGGCTGTGCCAGTGCCCTCTGCTCTCCCCACACCCCAAAGGCAGCAGAATTCCCTGGCTGCACCTGCAGCACCCGGCTCATCCACTGGAAGCTGTCCTCCTCGGAGGCGTCCGGCCTCTGCTCTGCCACCACCACGATCCTCTCGTCGTAGAACACGGACACGGAGAACACGGCGATCCTGCGCAAAAGGGAACGCTCCAGTTTCACTCCTTGCACACGGGGTTTGAAACCAGAAATTTAAAATAATAATTACTTATTTCTTGCTGTGAGATATGGATTAGAGTAAGAGCAAAACAGGTTTAACATTTAAAAGGAATAAAGACAGTTTATTAACAAACTACAAGAATAAGAACACCAGAATAAACTTTCAGAAAACCTTTTTATCTCTCACTACTTGACCATTTCTTTGTACACATGATAACATAGAGACAAAAAAACTTCAGAACTTTGGTGGTCAAAAGCAGTCTCAATTTTTGCTAGAGTCTTTTCTTCAGTCTTTGTAGAGAAACAGAAATCTCTTTCTGCTAATTTTTGGAGTTTTCCTCCCTAATTTGCCCTAAACTAGGACAGAAGCCAAGGAGAGATTAAAGAATTTGTTAAAATAACCGTGGGGCAAAAACAAGAGAAAAAGAGTCAGGCAATTAACGTGAGCCAAAAGGAAAGACTGGGGGGTATTTAAGGAGTTAATCCCATTTTCAGATGGAATTTCCATATGGCACAGTCTCCCATTCTCCCAACCTGCTGTCACATTCCTGTTCCAACTTCTGGGAAAGCACAAATGAAAGGAGATTTAAAGGCACCTACATGATGGTTTAAAATCCCTCACAGAGTCTTGGAGATATGAGCTCCAGCCCTGCCTGAGGATGCAGAAAATGATATCCACCACTGCTAAATAAAAATCAACTATCTCTGGACATTAATGAAAGTTTTCCTTGCTGCACCAGCCAGCAGCTAACCACTGCAACTCTGCAGAGACAGAGAATTCATTTCTCCATGTGGCTGACTTCTCTTGTTACTTGATTGCTCTCCCTAAAGCACAGACTTGATGAAAAGCCAGGCTGGGTAGTGGGAAAAAGATCTGTGTTGGGCAGGATCGGGGCAATTACCACCTAAATCAAAAAGATGTTTACTTTAACTGAGCTACCCAAAGAGAAATCAAGCTTCTGTTTCAATTACATCAGCAGCTTATGGGGAGGGAGGAGGTTTCTTGTGCTGACCTTCCTCTGTAAACTGTTTTGATGGACTCCACGGCCAGCCCAGTGGCCACGATGTCATCGGCGTTGTGTCTTCTCCCGCTCACCGTCAGCAACCCGTCCATTTTCCCCACCACAAACACCAAACTGCCCTGCAAGACAAGGAGGAACCGCTGAGGAACTCACAGCCAGCTCCTCTCACCCATCCTCCCTCCCCAGAAAGGTTTTCTCTGGAAAGGAGAAAGGAAAGGATGGGCTGAGGGGTCAGAGATCAGCGAATGCCTCACGTACAGGTCCCACAAATCCCAGCAAGCCGGAACGCACGAAGGGCACTTCCCCCACTGGAGAGCCAGAGGAGTTCACAGGGATCACCTGAAACACAAAGGAGGACGTTGGAGGAGAGAAAAACCTTCCCCAGCCCAAGAATTGCACTTAAAGGGAGTGAAGGGAAGACGAGAAGGGGAGGGAAGCCTCGGTACAGCCGAGTTGTTGTGGCAGGGTGGGAGATGCTTATGGAAGGGATTCTGAATATCTCTAACTGCAAGGAGTTTTCCAGTGCATGTTTTTAAAAAACAACATTAAACACTTCAGTTACAAACCCAAGACCAGCAGTTTCACACAGAAAATGAAGCTGGAAAGATGAATTCTGCTAGACATACCTCAAAAGTGTTCTTTGTCACCCCTGCCAGCCCATAGTACATCATTCCTCCTGCTCTGGAGCTCACACAGATCTCACCAATCTCGTCTGTTTTACAGAGCTGGGGTGGCCCATCTGGTTTCACTATGCACATCATGCCTAGGACAAACCAGGTTTTGTTAGAACAGCTCCCAGACTTTGCCCTGTGTGAGAAATGACGTGTTTGTGTGACAGAAATGACTGAGACTGCCCCACCTCTCCCACACCGAGGCTGATATGGGGCAGAACACTGACCCCTTCTGCTCCTAAAACATCCCCAAAAACATCTCACATCAGCCTGCTGCCTGTTTTTACCTCCTGGCATCACATGCCCCACGTCCTGGACAGTGAGAGCAGAGTTTTTATCTTCGGTGTTGACCCGAATGACACCAAAACTCAGCCCGTTCATGGACAGGATGGCTCTGCCTGGCAGAGGAGCCCCAGGGACCCCAGGCCTGGGAAGGACACAAGAAAAAATACAATCAGGCACCTGAGCTTGGTGTTAGACTCAGATGGAGATGGCACAGCAAGAGAAACCCGTGTATTCATCAATAAAATTCATTCAAATCAGTGTCTCTGCTTCGTAGAAACGTTTCAAACTGTGCTGGCAGCAGGGATCCCCAGCCAAAGGAGCCACATGTTCAATCCCTGAGGAATTGTGTTCCTGAGCACTGCAGCTCCTCTGCCAGCTCATTCTCTCACCCCATGGCAAACCCCAGCTCCCAGGCCACCTGATTGCAGGGCTGAATGGACAGAGGCAGAGCATGAGAATGTCCAAATGATCTCAAATCTCATCTCAGACTGAGGTTCTCAGAACAGCTCCCAGGCTGTGGAAAGCAGGAGGAGGAAAAGCAGCTCTCAGGCACTGCTGAGCTGTCACACACCACAGAAACCACTTGGCTCTCAGGAGGGAGGTTTAAAGCTCAGAGACTTGAGTACCTGAGCACACACAGTAAATGTCAGAGGAGTTTATTATGTGCTTAAATCAAATATGGGCAACCCAAGTGTGAACAAAGCCCAGCCTGGATGACTCAATCTGTTACCTCCGGATTGCAACGGTCATCGCTTCGGGGGAGGTGGCACAGGGACAAATCGCCTCTGGTTTGAGCCCATGGCTCTGAAACAAGCTCAGGAAGGCATCACAGGAGGAAACAGACCCTAGGAAAGAACAACAGATGCCACTAGGACCTCACAGAATTTGATTTCGTGCCCATCTACGAGAGGGGTGAGGAGGAGGATTTGAGAAACTACAGGAGGAAGCGGCCTCAAGTTGTGCTGGGGAGGTTTAGGTTGGATATCAGGGGAAATCTCCTCAATCAAAGGATGGTCAGGCATTGGAAGGAGCCCAGACTGGATGTTCAGACACTGGATTCTGCCCAGAGCAGTGGTGGAATCACAATCCCTGGAGGGATTTAAAGGACTTGTGGATGTGACACTTGGGGACAGGGTTTAGTGGTGCTAGGTCAAGGGCTGGATTCCAAGGTCTTAAAGGTCTTTTCCAGCCTGAACAATTGTCTGATTTTATAAACACTGCCTTTTCCTTTTTGTTTATAAAGAGCTCATAACATGAGTTACAGAGAGTTTATAAACTCTCCCTTTTCCTGCTTTGCAGGATCTCTCACAGCCTGAAGGATGGCAACACAGAAACCCCTCGAGCTGTGCCCAAGCACCAGCAGCCAGAGCTCTGTCCCCAGGGAGAGCCCAGGGGAGCTGGTCCTGCTGCCAGGGGGCTGCAGGGAGGGGCTGGGGACACTCACAGGGGTTGGCACCGTCGGTGACGATCAGCATCCGCAGCGAGCTCAGGCTCACGTCTCTTTGGTCCCGATGGGCCATCATGGCCCAGTGCAAGTCTCGACACTTCACCAGAGCAACTTTCGCTGCAACCAACACAAAAACAGCGGCTCAGGACAAAATGAAGCTTTCCAAGAGTTGTTTTCATAGGGATACACGGTGTGAGACCCCCAAATGAGGGAATTCTCACCTAAGGAAGCCTTAAATAACCGAGACTGCAGCAACAGCAAACCCAACATACGATGGCATCTGCTGTGGCACTGCCACCACCTGAGCCAGGGTCTGTCACCATCACAGCTCCTCCTCCAAAGGCCATAAATCAGTATCACCCTCTGAAAGCCCTCAGGGAGCCCAGGATTGAGGGCTCCTGCTGCACTCTGCCATTCTCTTGGTTTCATGAAAGAAACTGGCTCCAAGCCACATGGTGCCCATCACGTTCCCCACCGCTGAGGTGGCATCAGGATTTTGTGCACAGAAATAAATGGCAAAGGCTCCTGTCCTCCCAAGCTGTCACATTCCTGTTCCAACCTCTGGCAAGTCACCAATGCAAGGAGTTTTACAAGTACCTACACCACTGGGGGGCTAAATCTCCTGTTGGGTCTTAGAGCTCCAGCCCAGCCTGAGGATCTAGAAAATCCTATCTACAACTGTGAAATAAAAATTAACTATCTCTGGACATTAGTGAAACTCATGGCCCTCGAGATTCATCATGAAGAGCAAGAGGGATTGAAGGCATTTGAAATGTTAATGTCTCTCACTCCTGAAGTGAAGTTGTGGATCATCCTGAGTTACCTTTGTGGGCGTGAACCCTCTGCACCCAGGAGAGAGGACAGGTTTTCATCACAGAGTAGGGCACGCTGATGGTGTGCAGCTTGTTCATTACATTCTGAAAAGCAGGAAAAAAAGATTGTTAGGAAAGGGATCACAAACCTTTCATTGAGTTTATGAGAATTAAGAGTCAGCCCCAGTGCCCATCAACTTCCACCCCATCATGAATTCACAGAGGTTTAGTCAGGATGAGAAATGCAGATGTGGCAGGGGGAGAAATGATTGTTTTAACAGGTAATGCTGCTCAGCCATGGCCTCAATGGCTGTTATCACAGAACCATGGAATTCTGGAATGGGCTGGGACCTTACAGCCCATCCAGACCCACCCCTGCCATGGCAGGGACACCTTCCACTGTCCCAGCTTGCTCCAAACCCCATCCAACCTGGCCTTGAGCACTCCCAGGGATCCAGGGACAGCCCCAGCTTCTCTGGGTACCCTGTGCCAGGGCCTGCTCACCCTCACAGGGAAGAAATTTTTCCTAATATCCCATCCAATCATGACTCTGTCATTACAGAGAGCTCTGGAACGCTTCAACTCACCGTTAGAATGCCATGCCACAGCCCTGCATCCTTCTTAAAATCCAACACATTCACTATGGTTTCACCTGGGAAAAGAAAGGTGAAGCAGAGCTGTGCCCATCATTTCTGGAAGCTGCACGGGGATGGAGCTGTCCCTGATGTGTCACAGCTGCTCACACTGTTAATTGTGTTAATGATCACAGCTGCCTGCCCTGCCAAGGAACAACTGAAGAAGGAAATCACATTCCAGCCTGAAATGTCCATCAGCATCAGGAAGGGTCTGAAGCTCGTTATGCACGAGCAGTGGAGGGAAGGGAGCCAGAGAACATCATTCAAGCCCTCTCAGCAGCCATGGCAGCTCGAGTGATGGATTCTAAAAGGAAAACTTTGCATTTTAAAGCTCTGTGACCTAAAGATCTATAAATAGTTTCACTCGTGGATGTAGGAATTAGCTTGATTTACAAGGCAGCACCAGAATAAATCATAACCTACAGCAAAACCCTCTGGAACACCACCAGCACCTTCCAATCTCCATTTCTGGGTTACCCAAAAAACCTCACAGGAGCAGAACAGCCCCAGCCCCAGAAGCTCTGGGTATAATAAAATATAATATATATAAAATACATAATAAAATAAAATTTACACATTATCAATTTTATCAATTGATAATTAGAAATTTCTATGGGCCATCAGTGCAGGGAGAGGGGGCTGGAGCTTGTTGGAAAATGCTCCATTTTTCATCATTTTGCTCCTCTTTTGTTTCACTCAGTAACTTCACAGACATGACACAAATCCCACTTTTTATTCCTCTTCATCATGGCAGTGAAAACGATGCAGTTTTGGATGGGGAAAAAAACATCACAGCTAATTTTAACTTTTTTTTTTGGAGGGAGGGGTATAGAATTAATCTTAAATTAATCTTAAATTAATTTTAAATTTTATTTATTTTTTTAAGTAAGTATTGGATACTCATAAACAGATATTAAAGATATGAGAGGCAACCACTTAAAACAATGCTGGCAGCCCTTCATTCCTTCGATGTTCTGTGGCCTCACCCACCTTCAGAGTAGTTGCAGGCCTGGGACAAGGCTTGGCAGTGGGCCAGCATGGCCACACGGGACACGGTGACACCCATGACACTGCCCTCCTTGCTGGTCTTGTACTGCACAGGAGAGAAAAGAGTCAGGGAGGGCTCTGGAGCCCACAGAGGAAGGGATTTAAATCACAGAATCCACGTGAAAATAAAGTTTTCTCCTAAAGCTGCTGAGACAAACCCAAAAAACCATCTGTGTGAAGGCTTAAGACCGAGGAGATGGTGGCACACATGGGAAATCTCCATGGAGATGGGAGGAAAAAATGAATGTTTGTGTTTATTTCACTATCAGAGCTGCTCACGACATCTCCTCCTGCTCCTGGAACAAACTGGAAAGGCAATCTGTGATTTCAGGATTTTAAACCACTGCAATCCCTACGAGTCGCCTTCTGGAGTACAAACAAAAATCAGCTTTCCCAGCAAGCACAGAGAGCTCAAAGTGCTGCTGTCAGAAATGGGAGCACCATCTCTGAGCTCAGCTGGCTCCATCCCTCACTTTTTGCAACAAAAACAATTCTCCAGCCTACTCCAAGCAGTGCTCCAGGTCACAAAGGGATTCAGACCTGAAATCCTTCACAGCAGGATGTCCACAGTGAAAGACTTGTTTCAGTGGAAAAGGAAAGTGGGAAGTTGAAGGGAGTGAGGTGAAACTCTTCTCTCTCTGCTGATTAGAACATTAAATTCAGCTCACAGAAGGTACTTTCTATTCCCCATTCACCACCTACCTCAATATATGCTGGCTCAGTTCCTGCTGCTGAGATGTTGGGCTGCCAGTCCTTGGGAGATTTGGAGAGATATTTTGAATCTGTCACAACCCATTTGAGTCTGGGCCAACCTGGAGCCAAAATTAAACGGTACATTAATATCAGTTTATTTATTGAGGGATTTATATTCTGCAAGAACACACCAAACCCCCATCATTTGTCCAAGTTCAGTTACACAAGCAAAACTCCAAGCCAAGCCCAGCTACCAGCCAGAAGGTTCATCTCGTTTCTCATCGGGGGGTTCAGTGGGCAACAAGCTACTTCCTCTCCTCGGGGAAGATCCCTGCAGCATTCCTAAATAAAACTTGTGAATAAAACTGCCCTGGAACCTGCCAAATGCCACTGAAGGGGCCTGAGCACAGCCCTGCCCTGGGAGGTGGCTCCTTGTGACCCCCAGAACAGCAGAGCAGCTGTCAGAGACACGGGATGGTCTCACCACAAACACAAATCAACATTTTGGTGACGGGATCAGGTTGCCCCTTTACCCCCCAAGTGCCCTCAGGGTCCTGACAGCTCCTTTCAGATGGCTCAGCTGCAGCAGGAGCACAACCAAAAGCCAATTTCTAACAATCAGCTCACCTTTAAACTGCACAATTTCCCCGTTTTGGGTTTTTGGGAGTCCTTTCAGACACACTTCAGTGGTGAGGGCCAGAGCAATCCCACAGCTCCCCAGCAAGAAGCCAATCTGCTGCCCACCAGCATCCTGAGGGAAGAGAGGAGAAGTCACTCCTGTTCAAAGATGACAAAAGTCATCTTTCCCTCCCCAAAACCCAAGGTTTGATAATGATCTGGGGCAAGGAATGGCAAGGAAAAGAAGAAAACAACACTCAGAATCACAACTGGAGCGACTTGGGCTGGTGGAAGGTGTCCCTGCCCACGGCAAAGGATGGAACTGGATGGTCCCTGAGGTCCCTTCCAACTCAAACCATGCTGTGACCCCACCAAATACAGCACTGGCAAGGTTAAAATGCACTGGGTGTGAAATCCAGGGAAAACAGGAGCATGATGCCCTGGCCACTGGCATCACTGGAAACCCAGATGCTGCAAAGAGGAATGGAGAGGCAGAAAAAGCAAAACATGTAATTACACTGGAATAACGAGACCTCTCTATCCCCTGGAGCCAATTTCTGTTGCACAATGATAAAATGAGGAGGCTCACTCAGAAACCGATTGGGCAAAATAGAGGAGAAGTTTTAATTTTGCATTTGGTTGCTATAGCAGTCTGTCAGAGCACAGAGAATGAAATCAAAGCTCTGTGAGTCCCTGAGTGCTCCCAGCTCACTGCCACCTCTCCTGCTATGATGTTTGCCATGAGCCTCTTGTTTTTGTTTCCTCTTGTGAAATAGTTTCACGCAGCTCTTGACACGGCAATAACGTGGCAACAGTGCAAAAATTCTGCTAAGGGTAAAGAAAACACTTTGTTGAGCAAATAATTTACAAGAAGTGCCTCAAAGTCTTCAGGACCTCCATCTCCAGTAAAATCAGAGCCTGGCAGAGCTCAGCAAGGCTGGACTGAGCCCCCTCTCATCACCCAGGGGGGCAGATCCACACTGTAATCTGTTCTGTATGAATTATTTGCAATAAGGAAGAGAAGGAACTGCATCATTTAGGAGAATTGACCGTCTCCAGCTGCTCAGCACAGCTCTGGTCAATACATTTTTCCATTTTTAAATGCCACTCCAGGCTCCCCAAGGTCTCTGCTGGCACAGAGCTGCCCAGGCAGCAGCTGGAGGCTGTGAAACGCTGTCAGAGGCTGATGGCCTGACTTGGTTTCCATCCCACATCTCTCCTCCAAGTTCCATCAACGTTACCTTTCTGGTAAGAGGTACCTCTATAGGCACTGGGATCACTTCTGCCAGGAGACAGCCGTAAAACGCCACCATGAACATCACGGGGTCGTTGTTGGGATACACCAGGGCTACCTGCAACCCACAAGGTCAAATTTCAAAACCCAGGCCTAGAGTGACTGAAACTCGGCAAACTTGGTGTGATTTCGTGGTGTAATTTCACACTCTTCCTCCCACAGGGTGCATGGAACATGCCTGAGCTCCTCAGAGTGCCCAGGCACGTGAAGGTTCACACACAGCCGAGACACAGAGAACAAACCCTGCATTTCCCTCAGAGCCCAGAGCCAAAAAGCTGCTCAGAGGAGCCAGGACCCCTGAAAATCACCCCAGTTTCTGTCCCAGGCAGCCTTGTCCCTGGGGTTAGAGTCTCACTGTGCTGTCTGTGCTAAGCTCCAGCCCCCCAAACCCCTCTTTTCACTCCAGAGGGAGAAGCAGAGAGTCCCAAAACCATTACCCTGTCTCCAGGTTTTAACACAGGTTCGTTTTTGGTCCCCAGTTTATTAAGCAGGGTGTAGGCCAGCTTGAGACTTCTGCTCCACAGTTTGCCTGCAAGACAGAGAACAGAGCTCTGCATCACTGCAGCCTGGGCTGCTCTCACACCTGCAGAGCTGCAGCACTCACGAGGAGCAGGGAGGGTTTTGTGCAGCCCCTCTAAAGCCAGGAGCTCTGTCTGTCCCCAGCTGGGAGCAGGGGAGGGTGGCTGGAGGCTGGACTCACCGTAGGTGAGGGTGTAAACTGGTTTTCCTGTCACATCCAGCGCTGTCAGACAGGGACATTTGGCCTGAGTGGTTCCCCAGCGCTGCAGAGCTGCTTCCAAGGCTGGAGGCCAATTACAGACCACTCCCAGGGGCTCTCCCTTCACCGGGGTCATCTGCCGGCCCTCGGGCTTGGGCTGGTTCGGGTCGGGCTGGGGAACTAAGGAAATTCAATAATAATTCCAGTATCTAGTGGGGTATTTGTAATAGAGGCCAAGTAAAAGAATATTCTCGTTTGTCACCTGACAGTTCAGCTTGAAATAAAGTGAAAATGAACTTAAAGGGAGTGAGGAAAAGCGTTTAACAACCTGTTCCATTCTGTTTCCTAGGAAGTCTAGCACAAAACAAGACCTCATGAACAGGATTTTGTTCAAAGGTGTTCAACACATCAGTAAAGAAACAAACACAGAACTGCAGAAAAGAAAACCTAACAAAATAATGCTGGAATGAAATCACCAGTGAGGACAATCCTCTTTGGGATTGATTAAAGGAGCCTAAGCAAGCCAAGGGGGTTGAAAAATGGATTTGAATATTTTTTTTTTAGGAAGTTTAGTGTTGAGGAGGTCCCCCAAAGCTCAGCAGAACTTCATGTGAATGAATTACTATTATGAATTCTACTATTCAGTGAATTACTTCAAACACTGGTTTTGTGTCAGACTGTCCATGGAGGCTGCTGCAAAGAGTGAATCTGAGTCAACCTTGAGAACAACAGCACGAAGAACTCAGCTCCCTGAGTAATTGTAACAAATATGTATTAAAAACCATTATTTGTGCTGTTACCTTCCACAATTTCTTCAAAATCATCCACAAAGAATTCTTTCAGAGGTGGCCTTTTAGGTCTTTTCAAGGTGTTCAGCAGCTGCTGAATTTTTGTGGAGACTCTGCTGCTCACAGGAACACCTGGAGGGAAAGACCAGAGCTCTGAGTGCCACTTCCAGCCATTCCCTGGCCACCTCCAGGGATCTGGGACCCCACCCTGGGCAGATCCAGCCCCTGACCACCCCACCCATGAACAAATTCCACCCAAACACCGCGACTGCAGCAACATCTTAACGCCGACGCCAAAACCGCTCCGATTTCGCCACTCGAGGCGAGCTAAACCAGAGCTGGAAGAATTCTGGTGTGATTTAAACCCTCTCTGAAGACTTGTGCAGCTCCTGGGTGCCCCCAGGGTTTCGTACCATCTGCAGTGTCCATGAGGCTGGAGCGGTTGGATCCCTTGTGCATCCCCTTGACAATTCCCGAGGGAGGGAGGTCGATGCCTGCCGGCCGTGCCGAGGGGGTGGAGGTAGTTGCTGTCACATCTGGGGGGACTGAGAAACTTTCTAAAAAGAGAAGAAAGCTGCTAAATACACCTTTTATTATCCCCCCTCTAAAGGAGTAAAGTGTCAACCTGTTAGCAATAAATCCTAAGGATTGAATGGGTTGGATGTGTGGGAACCCTCATTAATGCTAAAGACACTGATTTCCTAAAGGTTCAGGAGAGGCACAGCATCTGCTCTGGAAACCAAAAAAAAACCAAAGGCACAAGGTTTTGTCCATGTCAGGAAAAGTGCTTCAACAAAACAGAATTCCTGTTCTTGGTTTCTAACCTTGAAGCTCAATCTCTTGACATTCTGTACTGTAAAAAAAATAAGTTGTTTTTAAAACGAATTTGAGATTCACGTGAGATCTGAAACATCCCAAGTCCTCCCTCACCTATGCACTGATCTCTCCTGCTAGAATTCTACTATTCAGCTTTTTTTTGGGACTGAGGGCTTTTGAAAACAAAACAGGTGGGAATTTGAGCACAGCAGATCAGCAAAAGTTGTGTTTGGGTCTCAATCCCTCCCAGCTGGGCGGTGACAGAGCTTGTCCAGCAGCTACAGAACAAACCCAATGAACAGTGTGAGCTGGGTCTTCCTTCTGCTTCAGGCTGCAAGACACTGTCCTGCCTCACAGCCCAGGCTGCAACTGCATCCTGCAGCAATTCTCCAGTGAACTCTCCCTTAAACAAGGGATTTTTGCTTATTTTGGGGTTTTCTTTACACAGCCCAGCAGGTTTGATCATCTGATAGGGCAAGAATATTCTATTCTGGCTTAACAGCACCAGCAACTGCTGCTTACAAAGGGAAAAATCAACAGTCTGAAACTATGGGTTGGGTTTTACAGATAGTCTGAAGTCAAATCCCAAATAATTCCCACTGACAGGGTTTTGTGATTGATTCTGTGTTGATTTCCCTTTTTCTAAGGGGTAAAAAAGGTCCCATTTCTGCATCCCTTTGGAGACACGGTGGCAGTGGATATTTCTCATGCACTGAACTTCTAAATTCACTGGAAAGGACGTGGATTTGAACAATCCAAACACCTGCAGGACTTTTTATTGCTCTCAAGAGAGAGATGTACAGAATTGTGTATGTGAGGGTTCTGTTCATTTAAACCAGGTGTTAACACAGGATGAATGTGGCAAATAGAATTCTGACGAAGATTCCAAGCTTCTATTTTGCATAAGACACTAATTAGATTAGACAGCAGATATTCTGGAGGTAAAAAGCTGTGTTACCTCAATTCATTGCAAAAGGTAATGTGGCCTTCTGCATGCTCCAATTAAAAACAGCCTCTCTGCTTCAAAGACATTAATTATATTGACTACATTTTATGGGCAACCTCCTCAGTTTTCCATTTCAGGGAACCATTTGCATCCCAGCAAATAAACAAACAAAGTAACAGCAATAAAAAGATAAATAAGTGAAAGATAAAATCACCAGCACTTCTATGCACTGCTTGCCCCAACCCAGTTAAGCAGAAGCAGAGAGCACATGAAATACAGACAATGTCCTATGGTGCAGGAATTTCCTCACCAGCAGCTAAAAAGGACAAACATACACAGAGCAAAAACAAACTTGGCCATTTCATACAGAAGCATCAGCAGCAAGGAGCACCTCAGAGCCTCAGAAAACTGAGCCCGGGGTATCCAGATCTGTAGATTTTTTTGCTCTGTCTCCTCAGTATCTGGATGCTCTGGTTATTCCTCAGTCATGGAAGAGCTGGGCTAAACTTTACTCCTCTAACCCTGTTTTTTAATGCCAGGCTCATTTGTTCACACACACGGCTGGGTTTGGCTCTTTTCCTCTCCTGATCTAACGCAAACAATAAACCATGGGGGCTCAGAGCAAAATGAGGATGTTAAACACAGCATTTCCCCACTCCACAGGCACAGACACCCCTGAGGGAATCGTCAGGACACGGATGAAAATGCCACTTGCACTGGGCAGCTCTGTGCCCACGGGAGCTCCCAGGAGCTGGAGACACCAAGCAACACCAGACACAGAGAGCTGTGCCTCTGCTCTGCCCACACTGACCCTGGAGTCTTCCAGAAGCATCCTGCTCCCCACTCTCCCTTTAACAACCACCTCAATCCTCTGAAATTCTTCAGGAAAACCAACAGCGTGACGGTGCAACTCCAACCAATCCTCCATCAGTACCAGCTAAACTCTTGCTCCGAATTTCCCTTCTGCAAGGGACAACTCCAGCTTTATCAACACAGTCTGAACTCGAAGCGATTGTTCTGTTCGTACCCAGCTCCTACCTATTCGAGTATTGGCAAATACATCAGCTAGTGACCCACTGGTCCCTTTGCCTTCTCCATGGGAAAGTGTAGAGGATGCTGATGAGGATGTGGATGACCCCTGAACAGATCGGTTGATCCAAGACTCAGCATTCTGTAAGCTCTGGTGCAATGCAGCAGAGAGAGCAGCTTGGCGCCTGAGCGAGCCCTCGTCCTCGGAGGCGGAAGACGTGTCTGTGTGGAAGCAGAAAGAAAATCTAGCTGCTTAGGGAAAAGCACATGGCACTGAACATGCTCTTTCCAATCACATATCAACAGCACAGGCTTTCACAGGAAGATCTGTTTCCCACAGGCCAAACCAGAGGGTAAAGCAGCAGAGTCGGTGGGAACGCACTCACCCCTGTGTGATTCACCTCCTCAGACAACATCCTTCCCCTGGGGTCTCCAAGACTACAACTCTCATTACTTTTCCATTCACGTTCCACAATATCAGATGCTGGTTTTGCCTAACTCTGGACATTCTGAACTGCAAGGTGAGGGGTCAGGGTCGTTGTCAAACCACAAAGTCCCAGGAACAAAGAAAACGCAGGAAATGACTGTGCCAAGGCCACAGCAGAAAAAGCTTTTTGTCTGGGGCTCTAAATGGGGCCCTTTCAATTGCAGAAAACAAACAAAAAGCCCAACCCCAAAACAAAACAGAGAAATCTACAGCAAGGAACTGCTTCCTGTGCGTCCCAGAGCACAGACACCTCGGCTGTCCCAAAACTGTGAACTAATTATCGAATTACCATGAAGCAAACGCTCAGTTCTTGAGATGTTGAGTTGTACAGTGCTAAATACAAACACACAGGTGGCTCTCCCTAACATTTAGGTGCTCTTCAAAGTGATTTTCTGCCTGCACTGAATGGTAAATCAAACTATTAAATGATGTTCTAGCCACTTGCCAGAGTGGAACGGAGTAAGGAGCTGACTGCAGCCATGCTGTGGGTGCTGACCTCGATGGCTGTGAGTCCCCCAGCACAGGATGTGCTGCAGTCCTGGACGAGTGAGCACACAGCAGACACCAGGAACATGCATCAGCCCCCCGGAGAAAGGAAGGGAAAAAGGGAAGTGTGAGAAAAGAGGAATTAAGGAGGAGGAGGAGGAGGAGTGAGGTGGCCTAGCAGAGCAGTTTCAGAGCTATGAATTCACCGGGAGATGTGGATTCATAACATTCGGATGACTCTGTCAATCCAAATGGCTGCGATGCTTCTGCACAATGAGACACAACACACAATTCACTGCCAAAAACCACACGGACTGGTCTGTCAGTGCATCCAGCTGCTGGGAAACAGAGGCTTATTGAGACCTGCTGCACATGCATGGTGCCAGACACCATGGCATCCAGGGATTCTGCTGCAGCCAGGGCTGACACAAGTCCTGCAAGGCGTGGAATCCCACCAGACCCCTCCGAGGTCCTTGCCCAGACACAAACATCGCTGCAAACCCTGAGCATTAAACATTAACAAAACCAAGATGTGAATTATCCGTCAGAAACAGGAGTGAGGGACGAAGAGGTGGCCTCAGTCCAGCCGATCTGAATTGGACCCACGAGGACCATCCTCACACGGGACATCCCAAGACCCCCACCACGTGTCCCTTTGAGAACTCCTGGAAGAGAGGGCACTCCCCACCCCTGGGAGAGGATGTGTGAAGGGCTGGAGCAGCGGGAGCTCTGCAGGATTGGAAGGTGCATCCCTCACCTGGCGGAGTGCAGGCGTCGGCCGGGGACTGGACGAAGGTGGAGCGGCGTTTGGTGGGCATGGGCAGGGCCATCTTCTGCTCCTTGTGCTTGGCCAGCGCCGCCTGCACCGCCTCGGTGTGGATGTCTGCAGAGGAAGGGCACACAGCAGCAAGGTGATGACTCAACAGCTCAGATTTTACATTTTCCCAACCCTACACTGCCTTAGTGCCCAGCTCTAAACTCCACAGAAAGTGTAAAGTGTCTTCTTCACGTTTTAATTAGACAAAACACCCCCTCTGGGCCCGTGGCCCCACAGCCTCAGGTCCTGAAAAGCACAGACAAAAATGAATTGTGGGGGAGCAAACTGGTGAAATATGACTTCATTACATGAAGCTGTAATTGGAGAATTAACCCTGATATGCAAACAGACCGAATTCATCATCAGCTGAAAAACTCATGCCCGCTGTTCATCTTGGGTGCAGCCTCTGGGAGGCTTTTGGCTGCCCAAGGTGTAGCTGTGGAAGGCCTTTAATAAATAAATATATTTATTTATTAGAAATAAATATATTTATTTATTAGAAATAAATATAAATAAATAATATTTAATAATATTTTATAAATAAAATATTTATTTCTAATATATAAACAAATAAATTTCTAATAAATAAATATATTTATTAGAAATAAATATAAATAAATAATATGTTATAATATTTTATAAATAAAATATTTATTTCTAATATATAGATAAATAAATTTCTAATAAATAAATATATTTATTTATTAGAAATAAATAAAAATAAATAATATTTCATAATATTTTATAAATAAAATATTTATTTCTAATATATAAATAAATAAATTTCTACTAAATATATTTATTTATTAGAAATAAATGAAAATAAATAATATTTTATAATATTTTATAATATTTTATAAATAAATAAATAATAATATACATAAAATATTTTATAAATAAACCCATTTTATTCTCTTAAACTTTGTCTAGGCTCTGTTCTAGGGAGCCACTCCAAGGCACCAAAGGAAGGAGTAACACACCTTCAAACACCCCCATCTGCCTGTTTTCAGCACCAGTGAATCTCTTCTGCCACCCTGGGAGTAGCATCACCTTTTATTCTCTTTTTCTAAACAAGGAAACCAACTGAGGTTCCTCGAGTTAACAAGCTGAATGCAGGGCCAGGTTTGTTACTCTGGAAACTTCTGGATTAAACTCATTATATCCTCGTGTCTCTGGCAATTTTTACAGAAACCTCAACCCTGGCAGATTGTTCCCCTCAACTGAAGATTATCCTAAAATCTGCCTGTGCACCATTTAAATATGCACACAGTGTGAGCAGCCTCAGGTCTATAAACTCCCATTTCTCAGATTAATGTATTTTAATTCTGCTTTTGCAAAACCCAAACCAGGCTCTCCTAATCCTCCATGAAATGGTGGGACATGAGTGTCACTGGAGAAGGAAGATTTAATTAACTTTATTTGCCTGTATTGAGAAGAAAACTTAATTCTTGTTATTGTAAAGTGAAAAATAAAAAACAGGGAACAAAAATGAGGTGCAAACACCTTCTCCTCTCCTGAAGTGAAGCAGGAGTGCTGGGCAGCCCTTCCTGCTGCTCCAAGCTCCCAGAGCTCCAGGAACTGTCACCTCACTCAATGTTATCACCTACAAGGTGGTTAAAGATTTTTTTTCCATTCTGTGAACAATTTGCACCCAACAATTTGCACTGAGCCAGAAAATCAGAGCGACATTATTTGTTTTTTCTACTTAAAAGTGGTTTTGATCCAGCAGCTGCAGCCCACAGTCTGATCTTTCATTTCAGAGAACCACCAAGGCAGGACTGTCCATCAGCACATGGATAATAATTTTAATTCCTTGAGAGGAATGCAGGGAATTCTTTTATCCCTGCCCTTACCAGATCGGTAACGCTCATCTCTGGCTCCCCCTGAGCGAGCTCGGTGGAATTTGGATGAGGATGAGGAGGATGATGCTGAGGCTGGAGCTGCAGATGGAGCGGGCATCTGAGGTCTGGATTCCTTCTGTAACGCTGGATCAACCCCTGGAAAACAGGGAGTGGGAAATAAAAGGAGATTTTTCAGAGCACACTCTTCCCTTTTGCCATGACAGGGATGTCAGGAAGTTGCTTTGTCACTCGGTGTCTCCCAGTGACCAGCGCTCGTTATTGACTGGAAAACCAATAATCAACCAGCAGCAAGAGCCTTTGCTGTTCCCATTAATCACAAACCCAAGGAGACCTCCAGCTGGCTGGTTCTGGCTTTCAGCATGTCCAGGGCTTTATCATCCAGGAAAAGTTTGTTTATCCCATTAAAACAGGAAGCAAAACAGATAATCTGATAAACATTAAATTTTACATAATTCAGCAAGAGCAGCTTGGAATTGCTGCTAGTGGAAGTTCAATTCTAAAATGAATCTGTGTGTCAGAAGAAGGTTTGAAAACCAAAACCCAGCTGTAATTTCCTCCAGGTTGTCACCTGGAGTCATGCAAAGAAACAAGAGCAACTGTGTCATCTTTGGAATCCTCACAGCCTAGCAAAGGATCAGAGAAATGGAGAGGAAACCACAAATCCTGGGCTTCCATTCCAGCCACACCACTTTGGAGGTGTGTGGTTTTAGGTAAACAACTTCAGGTGAGTGCCTCGAGCTCAGGGACTCCCAGAAACAACAAATCACCCTGAGCTGGAATCTCCACAGGATCACACAATTCTCGAGGCTGGAAAATCCCTCCAGACCATCCAGTCCAAGCTGTGCCTGATCCCCACCTGGTCCCCAGCCCAGAGCACCGAGTGCCACATCCAGACCTCCCTGGACACCTCCAGGATGGGGACTCCAAACCTTCCTGGGCAGCCCTTTCCAAGGCCTGACCACCCTTTCCATGGAGAATTTCTTCCTGATGTCCAACCCAAACCTCCTGCCCAACCCCACCTGCCTCCACCCTCGTGTCAGGGACTTGTGGAATAAAAAGGTCCCCCCTGAGCCTCCTTTTCTCCAGGCTGAGCCTCCCCAGCTCCCTCAGGAGTTCTCCAGCTCCTTCCCCAGCTCTGTTCCCATCTCTGGACACACTCCAGCCCCTCAATGTCTCATAAAAAGACATTTTTTTAATTCCTCATCTTCCTTCATCCATCTCCTGTCCCTTCTAAAATCCCAAAGAGAAAAATATTATTGGAACATTATTGAATGTTAAAGCAAAACAACAAGCCACTTAGTTGTGGAATGTTAATGATTCTTTAAACCACCATACCAAAACCTGAAAACCTTTATTTCTAGTTAAAGTGCAGATCTGATAGCATGAAATCCTCAAATCACATTAGGGGGACAAATGATTATTCTCCCTTTCCACTGGTGCTTTTTGGATATAGTAACACATATCAGAGTCTGTATTTTTACAAATTATCAAAACCACATTCATAACACACTCATCCTGTGCAAATGGCACAAAGGAAAAGAGATCTCTGTGGTTCAGGTGCAGTACCTGGGCTCCAAAACAAGATTATGAACTCAAAATCTCAGCTCACCCACAGCCAAAAGCATCATTTTGTGTCAGTATGGAACACATTCCATTGATAACCAGTTTAACACCTCTGGAGCATTTCTTTGCCTTCATCAAACCCAGCACAGTTTTATTTTGCTCCAAAGACAACACAGACCAAAGAGAAGCTTCGTGTCTTCTCATCACTCGAGTATTTACGAATTCAGGCACCCACTAGATGTCAGCAGCAGATTTAACACTATTTTAAATGAATTATTAAATTCATATTCAGTTCTCTCTCGTAAGTCTTGTGAAAGCCTCTGATCTCTCCGTGGGGCATCGCAGGGTGAACATGACACTCCAGCAAGGAAGGGATCAGAGGTGGCTCCAAGTGACATGACACACAGAGAACCAGCTCTTTGTTTCAATATTTCCCTCTGACATAACAACATGTTCCAGTGGCCTCACAAAGCGTTCAGAGTGTAAATCACTGATGGTTACACAACAAAGCAGCACAAGTGAGCCAAAGCTGGCAGGTGACAGGTGATTTATTTCGTGCTCCCTTCACAATAATCCTGCTACAGCTGCGCTTTCTGCTGGCAGAAACATGACAAATATGACAGAGAGATGAAAAATGAATTATTTCACGTTGGCTTTGAAGGATGCCGTGGATTTGCTGACTGTCTTTAGTTCCTAATGAGAATTGACTGCTTTGCCATTGCTGTGTTTTGGTGAGGGGCCAACCATTTAGAGATTCAGAGACCGAAGCATTAGGAGATGAAGGAGGATAAATGTTTGCATGAATAACAAGGAGAGCAAGTGCTACATGCACAAGGAAGCAGCTGTAAACCTGTCACTCCACTGTCTGCAAACAGAACGGAGCAGCACTGCTGGGACTGCGCTGGCTATTCCTTGAAGATGGTTTTTTTTTGAGTTACATACCCATAAAAACATGGAAATAACCAACTTGAGCCTCCAGGGCTTCCAGTGGGGCCTGAACACACTCCCAGAACCCAAGGACACCTGGCCCAGCTCCGTGGGCTGTGCTTGCTGCTGATCCCCATCATGGAGAACCCCCTGGAATTAGGGATTCAGATTTTTGGGATCTGCAGATTGCAGGGACTTTTCAGGAGTTAAGCAGCAAGATGGACCTTAATGGATACTGCAGCAGAAAAAAAATGCATCTTTAGGTAATTAACAGTGCTGCCTTAACTCCTGAATAATGAGGCAAGCTCCCAGAGGCCATGTGAATGGAGCACAAATCCAGCAGTAAGAAGCTCCTAAATGATGCTGCTGACATGCCCTGACACATCAGCTTCCCTCCCTTCCTCTCATTTCACACCCATGGAATGGAGACACTCCAGCAGCCAGCATGGGCCAGTGCTCAGAGAAACAGCACAGAATGCCAGCACTGATTTTTGTTGTTGTTGTTGTTGTTGTTGTGGTGGACTAAATGAATTTTCTTCTCATTACCAAGGTGACCTGATTCTGAATCCCTCACTCATGACTTCCACGGGGTTTTTCCAGCAGGAGATTCCCAGACTGGGGCAGCTGGGTGTGAGATGTACGAGGAGCTGGGCCAGAAGGGCAATCAAACCCCTGTGTTAATTGGTGACCTCCATCATCATCATCATCCCAGGCCTCTGCCTGGACCTCAGCTCCACTGGCAGCTCTCAAAGCCCCACAACCAACAGCAGAGCCCAGGCTTGCCAACCACTTCCCCCCCTCCTAATTAAACATTTTCTGATCAAATCAAGCACAGTGCCAGGGTGGGGGCCAGGGTTGGAGCATCTTCAGATTCCACAAGACTCGGGACAAAAGCAGGGCTGCCAAGAGCTCCTGAAGCACCAAGGGTTCCCCATTTCCTCCTCAGGCTCGACATCTCCACTGGCACAAATGCTAGCCTGAGGACTGTAAAACCTGCTCAACAAATACCTACTTATCAAGAGGGATTAGTCATGGCTATATTAGTTTTTGGTGTAAGTATCTAGTCTTTAAGAAACAGATTTGATAAATTGGCAGCACTGAGTTGCTGAGATTCCCATCATACCCCTGAGGACTCCAGGGAGTCCTCAGCACTTGGAGAGCTGTTTGAAAATCTCCATTTTGAAGGCTAAATTACAATTTTTGTTTGCCTTGCTCCCTTCAGCAGGTGGCTCAGACAGAATACACTGTAAAAAAATAAAACCCAATCTCCAACAAGGGAATGAGCCCCACCTGGAGATGAATGAACACCCAAATCCCAGAACCAGGTACAAGAGCAGGAACTGGGCAGTGCTTTGGGGTGGAAGAGTCTGGAAGTTGCCACATGACAAATTTATGTTCCCCCATCGAGTGCCTGAAGGGAGCTGCTGTCATTTCCACCCAGTCCCGTGATGTTGATGGGCAATAAATGCACTTTGAGCTTTTACTCTTTATCAATTTGTTTTTTGGCAGTAGACCAGGCTCAGTAAATTCCAGTAGGTCCATTCAGGACTCCCTGTTGTATCCAGTCACTGCCCAAAATCAGAACCAGACACATCAGTTTTTAATGGCTAAAAGATCTCAGTGTATCAGTAACAATTATTGTGGGTAAACCCCAAAATAATGATTAGACACACACTCAGCCATGTCCTTCAGTTTACAATTATATATAATTATCCCACATACAACCAGCTGAGCTGCTCCGGATCTCTGAACCAAAGGAAACAATTGTACCCAAAGGAAGTGACTTCAGCTACTCTGGCAAAATAAAGCAACAAATGATAAAAATCCAAATGTTTCTCCAACAAGGAATTAAGATGGCTGAAGGACACAGCACAGACCAATGCTGCAGTTCAGACATTTTTGAGAATGTTTCCAGAATGTTCTGAGGATCCAGACTGATCCAGAGCCCTTGAGCTCTCAAGAGCCAAGGGAGTGGGAAGTGATGGATGGATGAGGGAGACCACAGGATGCTTTGGGTTGGGAGGGACCTCAGAGCCCATCCTGTTCCACCCCTGCCATGGCAGGGACACCTTCCCCTATCCCAGGCTGCTCCAAGCCCTGTCCAGCCTTGGAAACTTCCAGAGATTTGGGCAGCCCCAGTGCCAGGGTCTCCCACAGCACTGCAGAGTCCCACCGGGAGCTCTGGAGCTGACAGGAACTCCTGGAGTTCAACAGAGACCAACCCACACACCCTCACATTGTCATGATCAGCTCAGAATCATCCAGAGCTGGCAATTGGGATCTCAGTGCTCCATTGCACAGATCCCTTTAATGTCACAGCTCTACAAAATCTACAAAATCCTGATTCCAGCCAAAACAAGGACCTACCTTGGGTCTGTGGAACGTACGGAGCCAGCAGCTTTGCTCTCTTCTTCTCATACCCCTTCTGTGTGATGTCCCCTAAAAACAAGCAAAGAAAACTCATTTAATCAAATCAGAATTTTGCAATTTGAGGTCTGGTTGTTTGGTTTTTTTTCAGTGCCATGAAGGTTTCACCTGAACACAGCTCTAGAGAACCCGAAACTCAATAAATTCGAGGGCATTAGGATTTCAAAGCTCCATATTACAGAACTTCTGCAGTTTCCCTTGGGATCAGAGACCTACACTATCCACTATTTAAATGCAGTAACTTGGATCACAGCAGCTATCTAAATGGAATATCAAAGCAGTGAAAAACTAAAAAGGGAAACTGGGAGTGCATGAAAATATTCTGTAACCACAAAACAACTTAGGCGAACAAAGTGGGATAATTCCCAGCCAACAGGGTGAAGGAGAAGTGCAAATCCAGAGCCTCATCTTGAACTAATCAAACAGCAAACAAAGCCAGCCCACTCCAGCAGCTGCTATGGGCATCTCCAAAAACTGAGGCAAGGATGGACAGTCAACTTCCAGACTCGTGTCCAGCCAGCACAGCCCAGATCCAGGAGCCAGGGCCTCCCCATCCTCACAGCGAGGAATTTCTTCCCTGCAGGTAACTTAAACTTCCCCTCTTCCAGTTTGAACACATTCTCCCTGTCCTGTCACTGCAGCTCCTGATGAATTGTCCTTCTCTAGCTCTCCTGCAGCCCTTTCAGACACTGCAAGGTGCTGTGAAGTCTCCACACAACCTT